>NC_059215.1:53087988-53375488 GCF_020615455.1 Coregonus clupeaformis
TCTACACCTGTTGTATTCGGCGCATGTGACAAATACAATTGTATTTTATTTTAAATCAGAAGATTTCTGCCTTTGAAAAAATAACAATCTTTTAGCATCTCCTCTCATTTGATTTGTGGAGATCACAGGATGCAAGTTTCATTATTCACTGTAATGTTAGTGAACATAGTTGTGGAGCACGCACCCCAGGTACTGAATAAGCAGGATATAAATGTGATGAAAATAGTGAGCAATTCACTTTTAACGCTTTCTAAGCAAGAACACACACCCAGCAGGTGTGGCATGGCTGACTCCGCTCTATACCACCGTGGGAATGGGATGGGCTTGGGCACCCAGCAGGTGTGGCATGGCTGACTCCGCTCTATACCACCGTGGGAATGGGATGGGCTTGGGACATACACTGAGTACACCAAACGTTAGGAACACCTTCCTAATACTGAGTTACACCAGTGGTGCTCCTGGCACCTACTACCATACCTCGTTCAAAGGCACTTAAATATTTTGTCTTGCACATTCACCCTCTGAATGGCACACATACACAATTCATGGCTCAATTGTCTCAAAGCTTTAAAATCCTTCTTTAAACGGTCTCCTCCCCTTCATCTACACTGATTGAAGTGGATTTAACAAGTGACATCAATAAGGGATCATAGCTTTCACCTGGATTCCCCTGGTCAGTCTATGTTGTGGATAGAGCAGGTGTTCTTAATGTTTTGTACACTCAGTGTACTGTATGCCAGCCTCGTTTGTTTACTTGACAAGACCCACATGATGCCACAGTAGGAAGACGTGGCTTGTGTGTGTGTGTGTTGGTGAAAATGTTGTGTCGGGAGCCGAAAAGTAAAATCCCTCATGCTTAGCTGATGTCTGGTGGCGGTGTTTGATTAGAACAAAAATCATTCAGAATAGAAACGATATCTGACAGTGAAGTATTTAAGGTTTAGAACAAGACCCGAAGAAATCAAAATGTCAAAGAGCTGAGAAAGTCTGGTCAGCATGTGTGACTAAGCCTGTGGTACCGGGCTCATGCCGCTCCACCTAAAGGCACGTCAGGACTTCGGCTGTTGACCGTCAGGAGGGAGTATAGACAAAACAAATAATATCTGAAGGCTTGGAGGTCCTGTTTGAAAAGTACCCTAGATGTACCAGTATTTTCACATGCCTTTTCACCTGTCACATTGAGCTGACTTGTAAATCCTGCTTGGCGCATCTAGCACCTTTCAGTACTGACAAGTGTACACCCACCCACGTGTTGAGTCAGCTCTCTCAGACTGGAGTAGTCCTGTTAGGTCAGAGGTGTGAATACATTTGCCCACAGAACACTCGCTATAGGAAAATACACACTTATGTTCATTCTCAACTTTCAGAATAACTCTACTGTAAGCAATTACTAATTCCTGTGCTTCCCTGGGTGTTGGCGGCTCAGGAAAATGCACAATGGGGTCAGAACAATAATCTGTATTTCTCTTCCTGTCTACTAACACACTGGGACTCCACTGCGTGTGAATGTGTGTGTGTGTGTGTGGGGACATTTTGTTAGTCCCCACGAGGTCAAATGCTAAGGGGTTTAGGGTTAAGGTTAGAATTAGTGTTAGGGTTAGAATTACGTTAAGGGTTCGTTTTAGGGTTAGGAGCTAGGGTTAGTTTTAGGGTTAGGAGCTAGGGTTAGTTTTAGGGTTAGGAGCTAGGGTTAGTTTTAGGGTTAGGAGCTAGGGTTAGGAGCTAGGGTTAGGAGCTAGGGTTAGGGTAAGAGTACGGGTTAGGGAAAATAGGATTTTGAATGGGACTGAATTGTGTGTCCCCACAAGGTTAACTGTACAAGAGTGTGTGTGTGTGTGTGTGTGTGTGTGTGTGTGTGTGTGTGTGTGTGTGTGTGTGTGTTTGGAGCAGGTGGATGGTGGATATGTGTGATGTGCTGAGCGAGTGCATGTGTGTGTTTTACGGGAGGGTTAGTGGGGTGTTACTGGATGTACATCATCCAGTCCATATGGGTTTCATGTTAATGCCATCAGCATTGAAATAAATATAGGCTATGCAAGACAGACACAGATAAGGAAATGTATTTGGTTTTAGAAGTTAACCCTTCCGACCTCCTCATATGTTTTACTCATATCACACAGAGTTGCTTTGTGTAACATTGTGTAACTTCTCTAATAACGTGATGGTTTCGGAGGAATGGAAGGACTATCACAGACTATATGTCGTCTACAGTACGTGGTCAGAGAAAGAGCAAAGCATTGGGTCTGTGGCAACTGACAAGGGCCTCTTCTCTGACAAGAGGCCTGCCGTTGGCTGTCACATTTGGCAGGGCTAAAATAGATCTACAGTACAGAAGAACTAATAATTAGACAAGCCCGGACATTGTTGTGCCTCTCTGGCATTGAACCTTACATGTGTAGGCCTCATGTGTACGAGCCCTGCCGTAAAGCAGACAGACAAGCCCAGACAGTGCAGGTATTAAGAAGAGTGGGTTAGAGAGGATGGATGATTTCATGTTTAAACAGAAAGTATCTTATGACATAATGTAATAACATAGTAGTGTCCCTTCCTCAGATGCACACTTACTTTTGGAGGCTCTGTAAAATGAAGTACCTGGATTTATTACCTTGTTGCTTTCCCATTTCTGTGGTAAAACAACAGCATACACACTGTGACATATAAATCTATTGTAGTGGTCCTCTGTAGCTCAACTGGTAGAGCATGGCGCTTGTAACGCCAGGGTAGTGGGTTCCATCCCCGGGACCACCCATACGTAAAAATGTATGCACACATGACTGTAAGTCGCTTTGGATAAAAGCGTCTGCTAAATGGCATATTATTATTGTTTATATTCATTGTCTCTCTATTAAAACTTAACACATAACCCAGGAGTGAGGCCAGGTTAGGCTGACCACTCTCTTCTCTTCTCTCCTAGCTTTTCTGTCCCTCAGTATCTCACTCCACTAAGGGTAAATGCTTCCTCTTCCTCTGTCTCTGCCCAGTGGAGAACATGAGAGCTGAGACTGGTCCAAAAGGAACAGGAATGCAGCAGGGTCTCTCAGAGGGGGCTACCACCACATTCCATGGTTCACACTTACAGTGGTCTTATTCATGCCCTGCCATTTACCCCTTTCATTGTGTCCCAACTCAACACACATGCTAATTTAGACACCACACCATTATCCAGAGGGGGACACTGTGCAACAGGCAGGGTAGAGTTTTGCAACACTCCTGAGTCCTCTTTGGTAGCATATCATGGCACAAACCTACAGTTTGTTTCAGTTAGACGTGATGTTTGTGATCTAGACATCTAGGCTAATGAACAACAGCTTACACAGTGTTATACTCAATACCCCAAAACGTCCCACTACAGGAGCATCAGGGACACCATCCCAAGGCTCCCTGATGTATGATGATGGTCGACAGTCCACACTTACCTGGCCTTGTGATGTTCTGAAAGTACAATATGACCATGAAAAGTGACCCAACGCATGTCGCCAGAAAAATTCGTCCAACTTTGGGTTTTCTCATCCTGATTCCCCGAGCTGGCAGAGTAGAGCAGAACCCTCGCCCCGAGGTGTCTCATGCGAGGCAGCTCGTCTGATGCAAATTAACGATAGAAGGGAAAGAATAATGGACCCTCGTGCGGAAAATTTTGCCAGTGCACCGTTATATCAAACAGTCTATTTCTCAATGTCTGCTCGCAGAAAAAAATTGGCTATGAATAGCCAACAATAAATAAACAGCCGCGAAAATATTGGAATGCGCGAATGTCGGTTGTCTTTGTTGGAGTTCAGATCAATTATTATATCTTTCAATCATATTTTACGCTCCGCTGAAATTTCTCATCGCATACAAGTCCCGACAAAACCAGATTGTTTCGGAGTTCTCCTATCATCCCCATCCTTCAACAGTTTTCGTGTCGTCAATTTTTTCAGCCCAGTCAAACTTCCCCGAAACATGGTCGGCGGCACTATGCTATGACGTCACACCCACCCCTAATACTTTCTTGCAGTGACAGTCACCAATCTGAAGGTTGTCCCTAGTTACTACAGCCACGAAGTCAACATTTTATAACAGGGGTTTAGCATAATGATGACTTTGTGGCTGTGGTAACTAGTGACGATCCCTCTTCCCTACATCCAATAATATAGGGCAGGGTTCCCCAACTGGCGGCCTGCGGGCAAAAAGATTTCTGAGCAAAAAAACATATATACACTACCGGTCAAAAGGTTTAGAACACCAACTCATTCAAGGGTTTTTCTTTATTTTTACTATTTTCTACATTGTCGAATAATAGTGAAGACATCAAAACTATGACATAACACATATGGAATCATGTAGTAACCCAAAAAGTGTTAAACAAATCAAAATATATTTTATATTTGAGATTCTTCAAACAGCCCCCCTTTGCCTTGAGACAGCTTTGCACACTCTTGGCATTCTCTCAACCAGCTTCACCTGGAATGCTTTTCTAACAGTCTTGAAGGAGTTCCCACATATGCAGAGCACTTGTTGGCTGCTTTTCCTTCACTCTGTCGTCCGACTCATCCCAAACCATCTCAATTGGGTTGAGGTCGAGGGATTGTGGAGGCCAGGTTATCTGATGCAGCACTCCATCACTCTCTTTCTTGGTAAAATAGCCCTTACACAGCCTGGAGGTGTGTTGGGTCATTGTCCTGCTGAAAAACAAATGATAGTCCCACTAAGCCCAAACCAGATGGGATGGCGTATCGCTGCAGAATGCTGTGGTAGCCATGCGGGTTAAGTGTGCCTTGAATTCTAAACAAATCACAGATAGTGTCACCAGCAAAGCACCCCCACGCCATAACACCTCTTCCTCCATGCTTTACGGTGGGAAATACACGTGTGGAGATCATCCGTTCACCCACACCGTGTCTCACAAAGACACAGCGGTTGGAAACAAAAATCTCCAATTTGGACTCCAGACCAAAGGACACATTTCCACCGGTCTAATGTCCATTGCTCGTGTTTCTTGGCCCAAGCAAGTCTCTTCTTCTTATTGGTGTCTTTTAGTAGTGGTTTCTTTGCAGCAATTCGACCATGAAGGCCTGATTCTCGCAGTCTCCTCTGAACGGTTGATGTTGAGATGTGTCTGTTACTTGAACTCTGTGAAGCATTTATTTGGGCTGCAATTTCTGAGGCTGGTAACTCTAATGAACTTATCCTCTGCAGCAGAGTTAACTCTGGGTCTTCCATTCCTGTGGCGGTCCTCATGAGAGCCAGTTTCATCATAGCGCTTGATGGTTTTTGCGACTGCACTTGAAGAAACTTTCAAAGTTCTTTACATTTTCCGTGTTGACTGACCTTCATGTCTTAAAGTAATGATAGATTGTCATTTCTCTTTGCTTATTTGAGCTGTTCTTGACATAATATGTACTTGGTCTTTTACCAAATAGGGCTATGTTCTGTATACCCCCCTACCTTGTCACAACACAACTGATTGGCTCAAACGCATTAAGAAGGAAATAAACTTTTAACAAGGCACACCTGTTAATTGAAATGCATTCATGAAGCTGGTTGAGAGAATGCCAAGAATGTGCAAAGCTGTTATCAAGGCAAAGGGTGGCTATTTGTAGAATGCTATTTAAGGCTTAGGGATGTAGGTTTATGGTTAGGGTTACAATTAGAGTTAGGGTTAGAATCAAGGTTAGGATTAGGGGTTACAGTTAGGTTTAGGTTTAGGAGTTAGGGTTAGGTATAGTTTTAGGGTTAGCGTTAGGGGTTTGGGGTTGAGGTTAGGGTTAGGATTAGGCTAAGGTTTAAGGTTAGATTTAGGGTTAGGGGTTAGGGAAAATAGGATTTTGGATGGGAATCAATTGTTTGGTCCCCACAAGGATAGCAATACAGAACTGTGTGTGTGTGTGTGTGCGTATGTGTGTGTGTGTGTGTGTGTGTGTGTATCTCAACCCAATTGAACACTACAGGAGATTCTGGAGCAGCGCCTGAGACAGCATTTTGTAACGTGACTATTTACTTTGCCCTGTTAAGACACTTTATGTTGGTGTTTCCTTTATTTTGGCATTTACCTGTGGGTAAGGTAGGTTTGACTGATACGGACCTACAAAAGATCATCACAGTGGGAGTGTGTGGGGGAAGTAGATTTGTTCTGATAGAGGGCGGTAGTGTTTGGGAAAGCAGTTCATCAGTAGCCAGGATATAGCGTCTGTAGAGAAGATGGAACACACCAAGGGCAACGCACATTTATATCACACCATAATCAATGGGCTCCATGGCCTGGGGGGAGAGAGGTGAGGGCCACACTAGGCTCCATCGCCCGGGGAGAGAGAGGTGTGACATCGGGAGCCTGAGACATCGGCTCATAAAAGTAAGTACAGATACCATATTACCCCTTTAAAATGTTGAAGCCACTCTAGGCTGTGTGACACGTTTACTTCCATTAATTCCATTTGACATGTTTATCACAGTAGTTGAGAGAATGTGCATCTCATGGCCTTGTGGCCACTGTCTCTTACCTGTAAGGCTGATCCTCTTCAGAGTCCCAGGCCTGATCTGGGGTTCTGGCCATGGTGTGGCAGGTGGGGGAGGCAGGTGGGGGGGTAGTCCAGTATGGAGCAGGCTGGTGAGGCAGGTGGGGGAGTAGTCCAGTATGGAGCAGGATGGTGAGGCAGGTGGGGGGTAGTCCAGTATGGAGCAGGATGGTGAGACAGGTGGGGGGTGGTCCAGTATGGAGCAGGATGGTGAGGCAGGTTGAGGGTAGTCCAGTATGGAGCAGGATGGTGAGGCAGGTGGGGGGTAGTCCAGTATGGAGCAGGCTGGTGAGGCAGGTGGGGGGTAGTCCAGTATGGAGCAGGATGGTGAGGCAGGTGGGGGTAGTCCAGTATGGAGCAGGATGGTGAGGCAGGTGGGGGTAGTCCAGTATGGAGCAGGATGGTGAGGCAGGTGGGGGGTAGTCCAGTATGGAGCAGGATGGTGAGGCAGGTGGGGGGTAGTCCAGTATGGAGCAGGATGGTGAGGCAGGTGGGGGGTAGTCCAGTATGGAGCAGGATGGTGAGGCAGGTGGGGGGTGGTCCAGTATGGAGCAGGTCCTGAGGTACCTACCCCCCATTTTGACTTTTTCAAGTTGTATCTTTTGTTTCAATGTTACCACTGAAGCACTTCTATAGTTGTAAACCACGGATAGATTTACTGGAGTGTGAAAATAGTTGTATTGACCAATTAACAAGACCATGGAAAGGATGAATCATGCTCCCTCTCTGCTGCTAAGCATTTAAAGACGCCAAGTAAACACTGCACTAAAACACATCATGCATACAATTCCCCAGACATGCTCACATCCGCAGGCTTTCTCCACTGAAGTACTCCATTGGAGTGTGACTATTCATGTTTTGGTTTTGAAATGTAAATATGAACATTTTGACTGTATCTACTCTCTTAAACAATGACCTCTAATGTTTAATTTTCTTGAGGTTTTGTGAACTTACATCAGTTTAAGCCTTTGTGTTTCATGCTTCTTCCCCCTCTGTTGACAGTGCTTTTGTTTTGTCATCTGATCTGTCCTCTCTCCTCAATCCATCTTTAGGCCTTTCTTCTGTCTCACCTTCTCCCTTAGTTCTACCATCCCACTCTTCATCTTGGTTCCTCTCTTCCTCATTGTAATACTTACCCTCTTCTTTTCCTCATGCATTTCCTCTCTCTCTCCAGTGCTTCCTCACTTTTTTCCATATACCTTGTCGTTCTCCATGTCCCACCCATCCATTTCCTCCTCTCCCGTAACCCCATCCTCATTCCTCCCATCACATTCTTCTTCCACTCTCTCTACCTCTTCTTCTCCACTCCCTCTATCCACAGCTTGTCCATGTGACTCCCTGTCCCTCTGTTCTTTCTGCTTGGATGAGCCTGTCAGGACAATCACTATTCCTCTGCTGGACACTTGTCTCCCCATCCCTCAAACTCTTCCTCTGCTCCTCTACCACCTCTCAGCTACATTCTGGTTTTAGATTCAAGAGGACAAGTTGCTGGAAGTACAGTGTATTGTTATACATACCTAGATCACTATGTTACCTGAGTCAGTGTGTTGTTGTACATACCTAGGTCACTATGTTACCTGAGTCAGTGTGTTGTTGTACATACCTAGATCACTATGTTACCTGAGTCAGTGTGTTGTTGTACATACCTAGATCACTATGTTACCTGAGTCAGTGTGAGCTATGATGGGGTTTTACCTGAGTTAAGGGTGTGGCTGGGGGGTTGGTCGGCCACAGGGCTGGGTAATTTAATGGGCACAGTGCTTGTTCTTCTGTTAGGTACATGGCTGGGGGTGTGGCTGGACTCCCTCGTAGAGGGTGTGGCTGGACTCCCTCGTAGAGGGTGTGGCTGGACTCCCTCGTAGAGGGTGTGGCTGGCCTCCCTCGTAGAGGGTGTGGCTGGACTCCCTCGTAGAGGGTGTGGTTGGCCTCCCTCGTAGAGGGTGTGGCTGGACTCCCTTGTAGAGGGTGTGGCTGGACTCCCTCGTAGAGGGTGTGGCTGGACTCCCTTGTAGAGGGTGTGGCTGTCTTTTTGGAAGTTCTGTTCTTACTTTCCTTCTTCTGTTTACAGAAAAATCTAATTTAGACAGAGATCAATGCAACAGACATACAGTGGGGAAAAAAAGTATTTAGTCAGCCACCAATTGTGCAAGTTCTCCCACTTAAAAAAATGAGAGAGGCCTGTGATTTTCATCATAGGTACACGTCAACTATGACAGACAAAATGAGAAAAAAAATCCAGAAAATCACATTGTAGGATTTTTAATGAATTTATTTGCAAATTATGGTGGAAAATAAGTATTTGGTCAATAACAAAAGTTTCTCAATACTTTGTTATATACCCTTTGTTGGCAATGACACAGGTCAAACGTTTTCTGTAAGTCTTCACAAGGTTTTCACACACTGTTGCTGGTATTTTGGCCCATTCCTCCATGCAGATCTCCTCTAGAGCAGTGATGTTTTGGGGCTGTCGCTGGGCAACACGGACTTTCAACTCCCCTCCAAAGATTTTCTATGGGGTTGAGATCTGGAGACTGGCTAGGCCACTCCAGGACCTTGAAATGCTTCTTACGAAGCCACTCCTTTGTTGCCCGGGCGGTGTGTTTGGGATCATTGTCATGCTGAAAGACCCAGCCACGTTTCATCTTCAATGCCCTTGCTGATGGAAGGAGGTTTTCACTCAAAATCTCACGATACATGGCCCCATTCATTCTTTCCTTTACACGGATCAGTCGTCCTGGTCCCTTTGCAGAAAAAACACCCCCAAAGCATGATGTTTCCACCCCCATGCTTCACAGTAGGTATGGTGTTCTTTGGATGCAACTCAGCATTCTTTGTCCTCCAAACACGACGAGTTGAGTTTTTACCAAAAAGTTATATTTTGGTTTCATCTGACCATATGACATTCTCCCAATCCTCTTCTGGATCATCCAAATGCACTCTAGCAAACTTCAGACGGGCCTGGACATGTACTGGCTTAAGCAGGGGGACACGTCTTGCACTGCAGGATTTGAGTCCCTGGCGGCGTAGTGTGTTACTGATGGTAGGCTTTGTTACTTTGGTCCCAGATCTCTGCAGGTCATTCACTAGGTCCCCCCGTGTGGTTCTGGGATTTTTGCTCACCGTTCTTGTGATCATTTTGACCCCACAGGGTGAAATCTTGCGTGGAGCCCCAGATCGAGGGAGATTGTCAGTGGTCTTGTATGTCTTCCATTTCCTAATAATTGCTCCCACAGTTGATTTCTTCAAACCAAGCTGCTTACCTATTGCAGATTCAGTCTTCCCAGCCTGGTGCAGGTCTACAATTTTGTTTCTGGTGTCCTTTGACAGCTCTTTGGTCTTGGCCATAGTGGAGTTTGGAGTGTGACTGTTTGAGGTTGTGGACAGGTGTCTTTTATACTGATAACAAGTTCAAACAGGTGCCATTAATACAGGTAACGAGTGGAGGACAGAGGAGCCTCTTAAAGAAGAAGTTACAGGTCTGTGAGAGCCAGAAATCTTGCTTGTTTGTAGGTGACCAAATACTTATTTTCCACCATAATTTGCAAATAAATTCATTAAAAATCCTACAATGTGATTTTCTGGAAAAAAAAATCTCAATTTGTCTGTCATAGTTGACGTGTACCTATGATGAAAATTACAGGCCTCTTTCATCTTTTTAAGTGGGAGAACTTGCACAATTGGTGGCTGACTAAATACTTTTTTCCCCCACTGTAAATCTAACCAGAATTTTTGCAGCACGAGAAGAATAATGTTTTGGCTTAACCTGGAAGACCTATATCCACACTGGACTAATGGTAGACTCAGGTCTACCTTGTTACCTCAGTGGGGAGGGACGGGGGAGATTCAAGCGACTGCCGTCTGGGTTCTGCAGCTGGGGGAGCAGGTGAGGTGGTGGTCTGGGAACAGCTGTGGGACAAAACAAGCACTGCATTGTTAGAATTTCAGTTTTGCAATTAAACATTTAGGACATATGTTGACGGACAGCCATTAAACAGAACACAGCAGACAGTGACCTACACTCCCCAGTCACAGGCGGCCAGTAGCGCCTTAATTGGGGAGGATGGGCTCATAGTAATGGCTGGAATGGAATAAATGGAATGGTATCGAAACCATTCACTCCATTCCAGCCAGTCTTATGAGCCGTGAGCCTCCTCAGCAGCCTCTAGTCTCCCCTCCATAGGGGAGAATGGGGTAAGTTGATCAATTTTTTACATTCAGCGTCCCTCCGTCAAGGGAAATATAGTATTATTTTTAACAAAGATATCTACATATATTTCAGGATGTTGTGTATCCCTTGAAGTAATCCGAATTCATGTAAATATTACAGTTTTGAAAACATAGCTTGTCCAAAAAAAGTGGTCTCTTGGCACAACTTGGCACAACCCACGGGTATGGGGTAGGTTGAGCCTCGGGACAGGGTAAGTTAAGCCGCCTACAAATTTCTGTACTGAATAAAATATTACCACTACCTTTTAAAAATCATATCTATCTTTATTTCCCAAACACAATTCAATTCAACACAATCACAATTGTTTTTTTGTCTTTCAAGCATTTTTTAACACAGGCTTAACACCTAACTCACACTTTGTACTTTTTTAAAACACTTTTAACACAGGCCCTGTTGTTGCCTCATATCCCAGCGATAATGCCTTGCCTGGGAAGTAAACACTTCAATTTGCTCAATTTACCATTGGCTCAACCATTGGCTCAATTTACCCCCTGGCCATTGGCTCAACTTACCCCAAGGCAAACATTTTGACTATATTAGTCCACACAGCTACAATAATGCATTTTCATGCTAGATTTAAGACCTCATATTGAAGCTTATAGAGACCCCAACTGATGTTTAGAACAATCTTAAAAGTATCTACTTTGGTTTAGATACAAGCATCATAAAACCTCTAACACAATAAATGAAGTTAACTTTTTCCATGTGGTTTCTTTCTTCACAGACTCCATGAAATTATGAATATTTTGTCAAATTAACAATTTTGTGTATGGTTTCCTAGAAACAAGGGTGGCTCAACTTACCCCATTCTCCCCTATGTGGCCCTATCCTCCAGCATTTTGGATTTGAGATCAAATGTTTTGTATGAAGCAACAGTACAGAATGTCACCTTTTATATGAGGGTATTTTCATACATATCTGTTTTACCATTTAGAAATTAAAGCACTTTATGTATCTAGTCCCCCCATTTGAAGGTGTCATAAGTATTTGGACAATTTAACTTATAGTGTATTACAGTAGTCAAAGGTTTAGTTTTTGGTCCCATATTCCTTGCACTCAATGACTACAGTCGTAGTCAAAAGATTTGAGAATGACACAAGTATTGGTTTTCACAAAGTTCACTGCTTCAGTGTTATGAGATACTTTTGTCAGATGTTACTATGGTATACTGAAGTATAATTACAAGCATTCCATAAGTGTCAAAGGCTTTTATTGACAATAACATTAAGTTTATGCAAAGAGTCAATATTCCTTATTTTTCAAGACCTCTGCAATCCGCCCTGGCATGCGCTCAATTAACTTCTGGGCCACATCCTGACTGATGGCAGCCCATTCTTGCATAATCAATGCTTGGAGTTTGTCCGAATTTATGGGTTTTTGTTTGTCCACCCGCCTCTTGAGAATCGACCACAAGTTCTCAATGGGATTAAGGTCTGGGGAGTTTCCTGGTCATGGACCCAAAATGTCGATGTTTTGTTCCCTGAGCCACTTAGTTATCACTTTTGCCTTATGGCAAGGTACTCCATCATGCTGTAAAAGGCATTGTTCGTCACCAAACTGTTCTTGGATGGTTGGGAGAAGTTGCTCTCGGAGGATGTGTTGGTACCATTCTTTATTCATGGCTGTGTTCTTAGGCAAAATTGTGAGTGAGCCCACTCCCTTGGCTGAGAAGCAACCTCACACATGAATGGTCTCAGGATGCTTTACTGTTGGCATGACACAGGACTGATGGTAGTGCTCACCTTGTCTTCTCCGGACAAGGTGTTTTCCGGGTGCCCCAAACAATCGGAAAGGGAATTCATCAGAGAAAATAACTTTACCCCAGTCCTCAGCAGTCCAGACCCTTTACCTTTTGCAGAATATCAATCTGTCCCTGATGTTTTTCCTGGTGAGAAGTGGCTTCTTTGCTGCCCTTCTTGACACCAGGCCATCCTCCAAAAGTCTTCGCCTCACTGTGCGTGCAGATGCACTCACACCTGCCTGCTGCCATTCCTGAGCAAAGTCTGCACTAGTGGTGCCCCGTTCCCGCAGCTGAATCAACTTTAGGAGACGGTCCTGGCACTTGCTGGACTTTCTTGGGTGCCCTGACGCCTTCTTCACAACAATTGAACCTCTCTCCTTGAAGTTCTTGATGATCCGATAAATGGTTGATTTATGTGCAATCTTACTAGCAGCAATATCCTTGCCTGTGAAGCCCTTTTTGTGCAAAGCAATGATGACGGCACGTGTTTCCTTGCAGGTAACCATGGTTAACAGAGGAAGAACAATGATTTCAAGCACCACCCTCCTTTTAAAGCTTCCAGTCTGTTATTCTAACTCAATCAGCATGACAGAGTGATTTCCAGCCTTGTCCTCGTCAACACTCTCACCTGTGTTAACGAGAGAATCACTGACATGATGTCAGCTGGTCCTTTTGTGGCAGGGCTGAAATGCAGTGGAAATGTTTTTTGGGGATTAAGTTAATTTTCATGGCAGAGGGACTTTGCAATTAATTGCAATTCATCTGATCACTCTTCATGACATTCTGGAGTATATGCAAATTGCCATCATCAAAACTGAGGCAGCAGACTTTGTGAAAATTAATATTTGTGTCATTCTCAAAACTTTTGACCACGACTGTACAATTAGTGTTTCCCAACTCCAGTCCTTCAGTACCCCTAACAGTACACATTTTTATTGTAGCCTCGGACAAGCACTCCTGATCAGGCCCTCAATGAGTTGAATCAGGTGTTTTTTGTCCAGGGCTACAACAAAAATGTGTGCTCTTGGGGGAACTGAGGACTGGAGTTTGGAACCACTGGACTATATCAAGCTTGTGACTCTACAAAATCATTGGATGCATTTGCAGTTTGTTTGGGTTGTGTTCCAGATAATATTTTGCCCAATAGGAACTGAATTTTGAATGTATGTGTCATTTTTGAGTCACTTTTATTTTAATTAAGAATATAATATATTTCTGAACACTTGTACATTAATTTGAATACTACCATGGTTATGGATAATTAATGAATCGTGAAAAATGATGAGTCAGAAAGATACAGAGGCACAAAGATCATACAATGCCAGTTTAGAAGTGCTCAGAAACATCTTATCTACTCACTTAGAAAGAAAATTACTTCAGTCATCATTCACCATTCAATTTCTGTTAGGCAAAACACAACCCAAAACAAACTGCATCCAACAAGTTTGTAGTTATTGAGTGCTAGGTATACTATACAAATTATAAACTTTTGACTCCTTTAATACACTATGTGATTTTTTCCAAATACTTATGACACCTTCAAATGGGGGGACTAGCTACATAAAGTGCTTTCATTTCTAAACGGTAAAACAGATACAGTTGAAGTCGGAAGTTTACATACACCTTGGCCAAATACATTTAAATTCAGTTTTTCACAATTCCTGACATTTAATCCTAGTAAAAATTCCCTGGTTTAGGTCAGTTAGGATCACCACTTTATTTTAAGAATGTGAAATGTCAGAATAATAGTAGAGAGAATGATTTATTTCAGCTTTTATTTCTTTCATCACATTCCCAGTGGGTCAGAAGTTTACATACACTCAATTAGTATTTGGTAGCATTGCCTTTAAATTATTTAACTTGGGTCAAACGTTTCGGGTAGCCTTCCACAAGCTTCCCACAGACAGAGCTGGTGTAACTGAGTCAGGTTTGTAGGCTTCCTTGCTCGCACACGCCTTTTCAGTTCTGCCCACAAATGTTCTATAGGATTGAGGTCAGGGCTTTGTGATGGCCACTCAAATACCTTGACTTTGTTGTCCTTAAGCAATTTTGCCACAACTTTGGAAGTATGCTTGGGGTCATTGTCCATTTGGAAGACCCATTTGCGACCAAGCTTTAACTTCCTGACTGATGTCTTGAGATGTTGCTTCAATATATCCACATAATTTTCCTTCCTCATGATGACATCTATTTTGTTTAGTGCACCAGTCCCTCCTGCAGCAAAGCACCCCCACAACATGATGCTGCTACCCCTGTGCTTCACGGTTGGGAGGGTGCTCTTCGGCTTGCAAGCCTTCCCCTTTTTCCTCCAAACATAACGATGGTCATTATGGCCAAACAGTTCTATTTTTGTTTCATCAGACCAGAGGACATTTCTCCAAAAAGTACGATCTTTGTCCCCATGTGCAGTTGCAAACCGTAGTCTGGCTTTTTTATGGCGGTTTTGGAGCAGTGGCTTCTTCCTTGATGAGCGGCCTTTCAGTTTATGTCGATATAGGACTCGTTTTAATGTGGACATAGATACTTTTGTACCTGTTTCCTCCAGCATCTTCACAAGGTCCTTTGCTGTTGTTCTGGGATTGATTTGCACTTTTTGCACCAAAGTACGTTCATCTCTAGGAGACAGAACGCGTCTCCTTCCTGAGCGGTATGACAGCTGCGTGGTCCCATGGTGTTTATACTTGCGTACTATTGTTTGTACAGATTAACGTGGTACCTTTAGGCATTTAGAAATTGCTCCCTAGGATGAACCAGGTAGAGGCACTGAGTATGAAGGTAGGCCTTGAAATACATCCACAGGTACACCTCCAATTGACTCAAATGATGTCAATTAGCCTATCAGAACCTTCTAAAGCCATGACATAATTTTCTGGAATTTTCCAAGCTGTTTAAAGGCACAGTCAACTTAGTGTATGTAAACTTCTGACCCAGTGGAATTGTGATACAGTGAATTATAAGTGAAATAATCTGTCTGTAAACAATTGTTGGAAAAATGACTTGTGTCATGCACAAAGTAGATGTCCTAACCGACTTGCCAAAACTATAGTTTGTTAACAAGAAATTTGTGGAGTGGTTGAAAAACGAGTTTTAATGACTCCAATCTAAGTGTATGTAAACTTCCGATTTCAACTGTATGTATGAAAATACCCTCAAATAAAAGGTGAAATTCTGTACTGTCTCCTCATATGAAACATTTATCTCAAATCCAAGTATAGAGCCACATTTACCAGCCTGGTCTCATAGACTAGATGGAACATAGTAAACAGAAATATAGAACACTCAAATTAGTATATGTTACGGTTGGTATGGTTACATAAGACCGATGGTTACTTAAGGCCAAAACAAAAGTAGGGTGGGTGGATGGGTGGTATAACACGAATGTCTAGGAACCCAAAGGTTGTGAGTTAGCATTTTAGCTAATTAGCAACTTTTCAACTACTTACTACAAATGGGTGATGGACATCCACAAATTAATACATACCATAGGAAATTTAACAGAGCATACTAAATGGAGGGTCACAGATTTACATACAGAATAATATGAAATCCTCTGAGACCAGGTTGCAGCCAGCCAATATGGTGGGGAGTGTATCTCCACAGTAAAGTGGCTGTTGACGAGAGGCAGGCGGCTCTTTCACGATGCTGTTCGGCACAATGTGCTCCACTGCAACTGCTGGCAGTGGAGATATCAGGAGAGGAGATATCAGGAGAGGAGAGGAGAGGAGAGGAGAGGAGAGGAGAGGAGAGGAGAGGAGAGGAGAGGAGAGGAGAGGAGAGGAGAGGAGAGGGAGAGGAGAGGGAGAGGAGAGGGAGAGGAGAGGGAGAGGAGAGGAGAGGAGAGGAGAGGAGAGGAGAGGAGAGGAGAGGTCAAATATTGTGCTGAGTCAGGCCAAACATTACCTCAACTCTGCTCCACACCGGCCAATGTTCGAGGCTGGGATTTAACAGTGCCAAACAAATTTAACACGGAGTACGATAAATCTGACACATCTGATTACACAATACTCCTTCATTAAGGAATAGTTTTGTTTAATGATCATTATCATGCATAGTAATAAAAAAGGATATTAAGTGGCAGTACCATGACTGGTGTTTGGAGGAATGTGGGAGGTTGTTCCTCTTTCGGACTGGAAGGCATCTCTATTCGAACGCACTACAATTGGACGCTCCATACAGCAGGCATTTCTAGGATGTCTGATTGGACCTCTCAGGATTTTGCTGTGTCCTCTGATTGGACCAACTCTGGGGTGGACTCAGGTTGGGGAGACTGCTGCCTCAACAACTGACCTGATGCTGATGCTGAAGAGTAAAAACAAAACAGCGTCAGTAAACAAAGATTCCTTCTCATCATTATCTTTCTTAACTTTAAAGTGCCTGGCAACACAGTCAAATGTCTGCTGGTGTCTTCCACAGCTCCACAGCTGTGCATACCATACACATGTTGTGCCTGCTCGCACACCCATCTCTGACTATCTAATTGGTGTGTTGCAGATGGAGAGATGGTTGTGCTGTCAGTGGGGAGTAGTTCCACATGCTGGAGGTCTGGGAAGCCTTCCTGAGGTTTACTGTAATGATGGCATTGGGCTTGCGCTCATGTTTTGGGAACTCTCTACTGCGCCACATCAATGCTAAAGCATATGGCTATCATTAAAGCATCCCTTTACGGCTCATAAGCAGAGAGCCATGTGTTTGATGTTTTTCATACCATTCCACTGATTCCACTCCAGCCATTACCACGAGCCCGTCCTCCCCAATCAAGGTGACACCAACCTCCTGTGCTTTAAACTAACTACCCAAAGAGAATTTAAGCTAATCTAAATATTTGTTATAAACGTCAAATATTATCCAAACCAGAAAATGACTTAATTTTGAAATAATAATAATTTATTTTAGAATGGTTTTTACTAATGATTAGAAATCATTTAGAACTACAAGCTGCCTGCCAGTGACTCTCCCTTGCTTGGGTCTCACCCAGGATCTGTGTGAGGTCAGTGGTGGACTGCTGGGCCACGTTCAGTAGCCAAACATGATTCCTTATTCTACAAGTCAGAGGCATGTTTGTTCTACATAGAATATTTACATCTGAACGTTCCAAAAAGTTGCGCCCTGCTGAATGCACCCCAGGTGAGAGGAGCAGGGGTCTGAAGGACAGTGGTGGACGGTCCAGGTGAGAGGAGCAGGGGTCTGAAGGACAGTGGTGGACGGTCCAGGTGAGAGGAGCAGGGGTCTGAAGGACAGTGGTGGACGGTCCAGGTGTGAGGACCAGGGGTCTGAAGGACAGTGGTGGACGGTCCAGGTGTGAGGAGCAGGGGTCTGAAGGACAGTCAGGGCCAACAGAGACTGGGCAGGGACTGGTAGGTCAGGGAGGGGGCAGGAATCACTTCATCCACACTGGACTTAGAGTCCTGGAGAGAAAACCCAAAATACATTGGTACACACACAGACCGTTTTAGAGAGAGAGTGAAAAAAGCCTCTGCCCCACCTCCTGCTCATCCTCCTCAGAGAAATACGGGCCTGTCATGCCAAATACTGTCCCAATGGGGTTCGATAAACTATTACACTTTTTGGCAGGGGGACACTATTTGGCATGACAGGCCCTCTAGTGGTTGAAGAGTGGCCAGTGAAGTCAAACCTCCGGTAAGGCTCATGGTAAGGACAATAGAGAAGGATAGAGGACTCTTTTTTGTATTTGTCCCATTATGGCATCTGTGAGCGCATGGGCAGCGCCATTGAAGCCAAATCCACTTTGAAGTAGTCAATTTTCTTCTTCTACTACTTCTATGAGTTGGTAAACAAACTGAAAGGGTGCATACTGCCACCTGGAGTGTGTTATTTTAACAGGTATAAAGCCAAGGTCGGCGATTTGCTGCCCCCTGCAGTTATGGAATGTTTGCTCACAAGTATAATTAATTGACTGATCCCTCCTGATGACCTGGATGGAATCATGTGATCCTTCTTTAACCCATAGGAAGTCTCACCCAGTTGACAACTTCAAAATGGTAAAAGGCCAAGTGGCCGAGTGGCACAGTGGTCTGTGCCACTAGAGATCCTGGTTCGAATCCAGGCTCTGTCGTAGCCGGCCGCGACCGGGAGACCCATGGGGCGGCGCACAATTGGCCCAGCGTCGTCCAGGGTAGGGGAGGGAATGGCCGGCAGGGATGTAGCTCAGTTGGTAGAGCATGGTGTTTGCAACGCCAGGGTTGTGGGTTCGATTCCCACGGGGGGCCAGTATATAAAATAAAAATAATAATGTATGCACTCACTAACTGTAAGTCGCTCTGGATAAGAGCGTCTGCTAAATGACTAAAATGTAAAAAAAAAAAAAAAGAAAGTCCTCAATAGCGCTGCCCATGCTAAAATGAGCTTTTGGGCACTAGAGTCCTCTATCATTCTCTATGATAAGGCTCACTCATTTGTGAAGTGTGACCCCTTGTGGACTACTGGAGGCTGCTATTTGATGATGCTTATTTATCCTTATTGACTTACGGACATCCCTATTTCATTAGTTCAATATATTGTCTTATTCCAGGCAGATTTTTTGGGTGTGCAGGGTTGCAATTTTTTCATCATTGCATGTAATTCAGATCATGTCTGTCCTGCTCTCAAAGACATTACCAATATGAGCTTGACATTTTTTTTACTGTGCTCTGAGAGGCTAATATGATTGTAATATCAAAACTTTACAGTTTTGGACTATTCAGAATGTTTTCATTCAGAGTGAATATGTTAATACACCATTTTACCGTTCTACAAGTTCACACTAGTGGGCAACAGGTAAGCAGCAGTGGAATTCAAATCAAAAATTGTGGGGAAATTGCATAAGAAAGGAGTTTCCAAAATATCATGGGGAGCATTTTTGGCATGTAAAATGTTTTCAGCTGCATGCCCGGTGATCAGATAGTGGTGAATTCCCAGAGTGATATGTTTTCTCCAATTCCACCCCTGATGGTGTATTGAGACATAAATAAATTCCCCTGGTTCTACACATTGAATTAGCATAATGTGTAATAACAATGTAATTGTGACACAATATTGCACAACACGTTGACACAGAGGGAAAGGTTTCCCCCTGTGTTTCAAGAGGACGGTTTGACGTAAGTCAAGACCACTGGACTATAAAAACTGAACTAAGTCAGTCAGAACAGAAGTAAGGTCATCTCATGTAGGTCATCTCATGTAGGTCACTGTCGTTGTTGTTGGATAAGAACGTTTATGAAAACCAGTGCTTCAAGTTATCTGCGAGGGGAGTAGCCTATCTCATAAACATACTCATAAGCTCTACACATCTGTTTTATGAGCGCGCATCACTTCAGGTAAGCTACAACTTTTCATGAATTATTTTTTTATTGATTATTCGTTTTGTTTTTGTTTAAGTTGATTGGTGGTTTAATGTGTTTGACTTTATTTACTGTACCAGTCAAAAGTTTGGACACACCTACTCATTCAAGGGTTTTCTGTATTTTTACTATTTTCTACATTGTAGAATGATAGTGAAGACATCACAACTATGACATAACACATATGGAATCATGTAGTAACTGAAAAAGTGTTAAACAAATCAAAATATATTTTAGATTTGAGATTATTCAAAGTAGCCACCCTTTGCCTTGATGACAGCTTTGCACACTCTTGGCATTCTCACAACCACCTGGAATGCATTTCAATTAACAGGTGTGCCTTCTTCTTAATTTGTGGAATTTATTTGTGCCAATCAGTTATGTTGTGACAAGTAGGTGGGTATACAGAAGATAGCCCTATTTGGTAAAAGACCAAGTCCATATTATGTCAAGAATAGCTCAAATAAGCAAAGAGAAATATCCTGTGTAATATCCTGGCATTTGCGATTCCCACGTGGGGCCAGTATGAAAATGTATGCACTTACCAACTGTAAGTCGCTCTGGATAAGAGCGTCTGCTAAATGACTAAAATGTAAATGACAGTCCATCATTACTTTAATACGGAAAATGTCAAGAACTTTGAAAGTTTCTTCAAGTGCAGTCACAAAAACCATTAAGTGCTATGATGAAACTGGCTCTCATGAGGACTGCCACAGGAAAGGAAGACCCTGAGTTACCTCTGCTGCAGAGGATAAGTTCATTAGAGTTAACTGCACCTCAGATTGCAGCCCAAATAAATGCTTCACAGAGTTCAAGTAACAGACACATCTCAACATCAACTGTTCAGAGGAGACTGCGTGGATCAGGTCTTCATGGTCGAATTGCAGCAAAGAAACCACTACTAAAGGACACCAATAAGAAGAAGAGACCTGCTTGGGCCAAGAAACACGAGCAATGAACATTAGACCGGTGGAAATGTGTCCTTTGGTCTGGAGTCCAAATTTGAGATTTTTGGTTCCAACCGCCGTGTCTTTGTGAGACACAGAGTAGGTGAACGGATGATCTCCGCATTTCTGGTTCCCACCGTGAAGCATGGAGGAGGAGGTATGATGGTGTGGGGGTGCTTTGCTGGTGACACTGTCTGTGATTTATTTAGAATTCAAGGCACACATAACCAGCATGGCTACCAAAGCATTCTGCAGCGATACGCCATCCCATCTGGTTTGTGCTTAGTGGGACTATCATTTATTTTTCAACAGGACAATGACCCAAAACACACCTCCAGGCTGTGTAAGGGCTATTTGACCAAGAAGGAGAGTGATGGAGTGCTGCATCAGATGACCTGGCCTCCACAATCACCCGACCTCAACCCAATTGAGATGGTTTGGGATGAGTCGGACGGCAGAGTGAAGGAATAGCAGCCAAAAAGTGCTCAGCATATGTGGGAACTCCTTCAAGACTGTTAGAAAAGCACTCCAGGTGAAGCTGGTTGAGAGAATGCCAAGAGTGTGCAAAGCTGTCATCAAGGCAAAGGGTGGCTATTTGAAGAATCTCAAATATAAAATATATTTTGATTTGTTTAACACTTTTTTGGTTCTACATGATTCCAAATGTGTTATTTCATAGTTTTGATGTCTTCACTATTATTCTACAATGTAGAAAATAGTAAAAATAAAGAAAAACCCTTGAATGAGTAGGTGTGTCCAAACTTTTGACTGGTACTGTATTTATTTTAAAAAATGTTGACTTAACTTAATAAAATATTGATTTGTTTTTAGATATATTCTTTGAACCTGATTGTTGACTTGGATTTTTATTGAACTTGGGGGGGAAAATTGTAAAATAACTTAAAGGTCCAATTCAGCCATTTTTATCTCAATCTCAACTAATTTATGGGTAATAACTAAGTATCTAACTTTGATTGTTTTTAATTAAAATGGTCAAAAATAAACAAAAATAGCTTCTATCATTTTGAAACTATCATTTTGATCTCATGGATGGTCAGTCCATTCATCCATAGTTCCGTCTATGAATTTGAGTGGTGACATTTCTCCAGCCCCATCCCTCAGCCATTTACCTCAAAAAGTGGCAGGGTGAATGCTTTTTTAAATCCCAGATTGCACCTTTAACAACATTTTACTGTCCATATAATAGCTCTCATGATAATCATTCAGCCACATCAAATCAATTGAGGCCATAATTAAATTGCCTGAGGCTCTCCTTGGACTACACACTTGGGGGCAGAAGGGATTAATTGATATAATACAAACAGGCCTGGGTTTACACCAGACTAGAGCTGTGTACTCTGTGCACACATATACAGTAGGGGATTTTCATTAGCAGGTTGGGACAGAACCAGTGGACTATGGACCTTTTAGTGCAAACATACAGTTAAACATAAACTCCCTAGCCAAGTATGTCTCATCTGAAGGGGATACTCCAAGACTGAAATATCTATCCAATGAATGTATGTATGGTAGCCCTGTAATGACATAAACATCATTTTAATTCTATTTAAATAATTTGCATTATTTTCTACTTTTGTGCAAGGGGGATGATGAGGAATCGTATACTGCTGGCTATCTTTGGAGTCTACCTGCAGGTGGTGAAATGCATCCCAAGATGTCCACTATATGGTTCTATAGCAGTTTGCACCAACCAGTCTCTATATCAGGTTCCTGCACTGCCTCCATACATTACCCATGTGTATATGAGGGATAACTACATCAGTGAGATCAACGAGACATCGTTCTCTGGGCTTGAAGGGTTAAAGGAACTGGACCTCAGTTGGCAACGAGTCAATGGGCTTACTATAAGAACTAACACCTTTCAAAGACTGGCAAACTTGGCAGTGCTCTATTTAGGACATAATACAGGTTTACAGATTGAGCCAGATGCGTTTGTGGGATTGTCTAACCTGAGAACTCTCTCTCTGTATGTGTGTGACCTGACTGAGTCCATATTACAGGGCGACTATCTCAGGCCCCTGGTCTCCTTGGAAACGCTAGATCTGTATGGTAACCAAGTGAAAAGAATCCAACCTGCACAGTTCTTCGTGAACATGACAGATTTCCAAGAGTTAAACATGACCCTAAACCAGATGGAAAGCATATGTGAGGAAGATTTGCTTGGCTTTCAAGGCAAACACTTTCGGTTGCTCAACTTAAACAGTGTCTATTTATATGGTATGACTCCGAATGGTTTTGACTGGAAACGATGCGGAAATCCCTTTAGGAACATGTCCATGGAGACACTTTTCTTATCTTCCAACGGATTCAATGTGGACAAGGCAAAATTGTTTTTCAATGCAATCCAAGGAACGAAAATTCACCATATTATTCTGGAACACAGCACCATGGGAAAATCATTTGGTTTCAGCAACGTCAAAGACCCAAACAAGAAAACATTCAATGGCCTCAAGAATAGTGGCGTCAAGATTCTAGATTTGTCCAAATGCTTTATATTTACTTTGCAATATGCAGTATTCAGTCCACTGAGAGAGGTAGAGGACATAACATTAGCCCAAAACAAAATTAACCAGATTGACAGGGGGGCATTTTTTGGTCTTGAAAATTTACAAAGGCTCAACCTGTCACACAATCTTATAGGGGAAATCTATTCTTACACATTTGACAATCTACCCAATATTTTAGAACTAGATTTATCTTACAATCATATTGGTGCATTGGGATATCAGGCATTTACAGGACTTCCAAACCTTCAAATCCTGGATCTTACAGGAAACTCTATTCGGGAACTAGGTACATATGGTTACCTTGCACCACTACCAAACCTGCAACTTCTTCGTTTGGCTGATAATAAGATCACATCCTTAGATGGCCTCTTGGGCTTTGCTAACAGTACTATCATACTGAACGTTCAAAACAACAGGTTAACTAATTTAGAAGAGGTATACATTGTGTTAGCTAAATTCATGCGCATTGAGCGTATCTGGTATGGTAACAACTACATAAAGTGGTGCACCTTTAGCAGTAATATTTCAGTGCCTGCTGTAAACTCTCTGAAGCTGCTGGAGCTAAGGAACATCGCCCTGCAGATGTTATGGGCACATGGAGAGTGTTTGGATGTATTTGAAAATCTTATCAAGCTTTTTAGTCTGGATTTAAGCTTTAACTCCCTGCGGGCTCTCCCAGATGGCATATTCAAAGGTCTCGTCTCTCTGGAAGAGATGGATCTCAGCTTCAACTCTCTCACATACCTCCAACCAGACATTTTCCCAGAGAGTCTCAAAACAGTTGACCTATCTTACAATTTCCTCTCCTCTCCTGACCCAGCGGCTTTCAGTTCTCTCAGCTGGATCAACTTATATAGGAATCGATTCCACTGTGACTACGGCCTGAAGGACTTTCTGACGTGGCTGAACAGGACTAATGTGACTTTTCCAGACCCCGGCGTGGCTGAATTCAGCTGTGAGTTCCCCTCAAATCTCCATGGTGTCAGCCTGTTGAATTACAGCAAAGTCATAACAACGGAAAAGTACCCAAAACCATCTTTGAACAGAAATGTAAATCAAGACAATTAGAGTTTGGTATTATATGTGTCATTTTCCATGCTATCTACTCTGTCTTGCACGTTTGCTATTGGGAATCACATTTTATTTTGTTGCTTACAATATCCTGAATGTCATATGGCATACTGTATGATATTGTCACGCCCTGGCTCTGGGGACTCTTAAAAGTTGAGCCAGGGTGTGTAGTGTCTATGTTGTAGTTTCTATGTTTTTGTTCTAGTTCGTGTTTTCTATGTTGGCCAGGGTGGTTCCCAATCAGAGGCAGCTGATTCTCGTTGTCTCTGATTGGGGACCATACTTAGGCAGCCTGTTGGCACTAGTTATTTGTGGGATCTTGTTCTGTATAGGTTTGTGTTGATGAACCTTTAGACTTCACGTATCGTTTTGTTGTTGGTGAAAAGTACTCATTAAAAGATGTACGCCTATCACGCTGCGCCTTGGTCCGCTTCTTACAACGTTCGTGACAGATATAAATATCTCATCAACACATATTTAGTTTGTCACACAGCGTAAAACAAATCAGCCAAAAGCCAATAAAAAGGTGTCTTTCAAAATAATTATTTTCAAATGTTTGTATAAAGGAAAAATATATACAGTTGAAGTCGGAAGTTTACATACACTTAGGTTGGAGTCATTAAAATTTGTTTTTCAACCACTCCACAAATTTCTTGTTAACAAACTCTACTTTGTGCATGACACAAGTAATTTTTCCAACAATTGTTTACAGACAGATTATTTCACTTATAATTCACTGTATCACAATTCCAGTGGTTCAGAAGTTTACATACACTAAATTGACTGTGCCTTTAAACAGCTTGGAAAATTCCAGAAAATGATGTCTTAGCGTTAGAAGCTTCTGATTGGCTAATTGACATCATTTGAGTCAGTTGGAGTTGTACCTGTGGATGTATTTCAAGGCCTACCTTCAAACTCAGTGCCTCTTTGCTTGACATCATGGGAAAATCAAAATAAATCAGCCAAGACCTCAGAAAAAAAATTGTAGACCTCCACAAGTCTGGTTCATCCTTGGGAGCAATTTCCAAACGCCTGAAGGTACCACGTTCATCTGTACAAACAATAGTACGCAAGTATAAACACCATGGGACCACGCAGCCGTCATACCGCTCAGGAAGGAGCGAACGTACTTTGGTGTGAAAAGTGCAAATCAATCCCATAACAACAGCAAAGGACCTTGTGAAGATGCTGGAGGAAACAGGAAGTATCTATATCCACAGTAAAACGAGTCCTATAGTGACATAACCTGAAAGGCCGCTCAGCAAGGAAAAAGCCACTGCTCCAAAACCGCCATAAAAAAGCCAGACTACGGTTTGCAACTGCACATGAGGACAAAGATCGTACTTTTTGGAGAAATGTCCTCTGGTCTGATGAAACAAAAATAGAACTGTTTGGCCATAATGACCATCATTATGTTTGGAGGAAAAAGGTAGACGCTTGCAAGCCGAAGAACACCATCCCAACCGTGAAGCACGGGGGTGGCAGCATCATGCTGTGGGGGTGCTTTGCTGCAGGAGGGACTGGTGCACTTCACAAAATAGATGGCATCATGAGGAAGGAAAATTATGTGGATATATTGAAGCAACATCTCAAGACATCAGTCAGGAAGTTAAAGCTTGGTCGCAAATGGGTCTTCCAAATGGACAATGACCCCAAGCATACTTCCAAAGTTGTGGCAAAATGGCTTAAGGACAACAAAGTCAGGGTATTGGAGTGGCCATCACAAAGCCCTGACCTCAATCCTATAGAAAATTTGTGGGCAGAACTGAAAAAGCATGTGCGAGCAAGGAGGCCTACAAACCTGACTCAGTTACACCAGCTCTGTCAGGAGGAATGGGCCAAAATTCACCCAACTTATTGTGAGAAGCTTGTGGAAGGCTACCCGAAACATTTGACCCAAGTTAAACAATTTAAAGGCAATGCTACCAAATACTAAATGAGTGTATGTAAACTTCTGACCCACTGGGAATGTGATGAAAGCAGAAATAAATAATTCTCCCTAGTATTATTCTGACATTTCACATTCTTAAAATAAAGTGGTGATCCTAACTGACCTAAAACAGGGAATTTTTACTAGGATTAAATGTCAGGAATTGTGAAAAACTGAGTTTAAATGTATTTGGCTAAGGTGTATGTAAACTTACGACTTCTATAGTCCCCTGTAGCTCAGTTGGTAGAGCATGGCGCTTGCAACGCCAGGGTTGTGGGTTCGTTTCCCACGGGGGCCAGTATGAAAATGTATGCACTCACTAACTGTAAGTCGCTCTGGATAAGAGCGTCTGCTAAATGACTCAAATGTAAATTGTATATAAAAAACGGTCATTCTGTGCGTTTTTCCGTTATCTCACAACAAGACAATCTTTTGTGAAGTGTGACCCCTAGTGGACTATTAAAGAGGCTGTTATTTGATTAAGGCCCGAGGGGGTGTGGTATATGGCCAATATACCACGGCTAAGGGCTGTTCTTACACAAGACGAAATGCGGAGTGCCTGGATACAGCCATTAGTCATGGTATATTGGCCATATACCACAAACCCAGATGTGCCTTATTGCTATTATAAAGGGATTACCAATGTATTTAGAGCAGTAAAAATACATGTTTTGTCATAGCCGTGGAATATACCACAGCTGTCAGCAAATCAGCACTCAGGACTCGAACCACCCAGGTTATAACCATCCTTATATAGGCATCCATATTTCATGAATTCAATATATATTTAAAGCTTGGTCGGTGGATGCACAATCCAGCTTGTGAAGACTTCTGGCACATGCAGGTTATGGACTTGAGGACATAAAGCACAAAACAGACTCTACTTAAAAATAACTGTCTTTATTTCTTTATAAACAAAGGCATTAATTATACTAATAGTTACTCTGCTGTAAATACTCTTAGATGTCAGTCTTCTATGGGGCTTTGCTGAAATAAACAACAGTATCTCTCTCCAGTTTAAATACCACCTCAAAGTATAAATATATCTAAGCAATTCCCTCATTTATTTGACATCAATTTAATTTGTCTATTTTGCGGCTTTAAGCGTGACACGCCAAACTCCTGTTAACACGTATTCAAAACACACACACACACACAAATGACGAACATGCTGATAATGAAGATTGTTTAAATTCGATAAACAACAAAAGATAAATCATGAAGATTAAAAAATAAAATATAGAACAGATATTTACATACATTTGAGTTGATTTGGTACCCAAAAATACATATTTTTCTGAGTTGACTTAATGCCACATTGATTGGCACATTCATTGACAACCCACAGTGGCTCATATCAACTCCATCTGGTTTCAAAGTGTAAATAGGGAAAGTGGCTAAAATCAGATTGAATTCTCTGTTCAATGGAGCGCAGCATTCAATCTGGTTCAACCAGGCTAGTCCTGGGGCTATCATGGTTATTTATTCTGACTGGGGCTGTATCTCAATAGTCTACAGTGGCTTCCTTCCATTCTGTCCTTCATCTGCACAGTTCTGTTCTGAAAAGCAATATGGTTGACCCCTGTCCAGCTCCTTCACCTCAGTGCAGATCAAGGAGATGAGAGGACGAGAGGAAGCCACTTATAATAAAGACATTTATTAAACAACAAATTGTCTGAATCTGCCAGAATTACATCATGTGGGTATTCAATGAACTGAATAATGATTTTACGGTTTGTGAGCACTAAATGGGCGGCAGGTAGCCTAGCGGTTAAGAGCGTTGGGCCAGTAACCGAAAGGGGGGGGATGAATCTGCAATGTGGTAGATTAAAACAATTTCTTAAATTCATAACAATGTTGAAGAATAGAACAAATCTCCTTTGTGTCTGTCCCAAATGTCTCCCTATATAGTGCACTACTTTTGACCATAAGCCTATGGGCCCTGGTCAAAAGGAAGGAGAGGGATACCTTGTCAGTTGTACAACTGAATGCATTCAACTGAAATGTGTGTTTTCCGCATTTAGTACTGCACTATATAGGCAGTAATGTGCCATTAGGGACACAACCTACGTCATATAACATATCCAGTAAAGCAGATCCATCAACGGTTTCTGAAGCGCCTGGGAGTCTGACACTAACGCTGTGATTGACAGGAAAACAAAGCCTGGGAGTCTGTGACGCAAACGCTGTGATTGGTAGATTGGCAGAGTGCGAGTGACAGACGCATTATTCCACATTTCAGATGATACACAACATTAAAATGATTCAAATCAGAACACATTTTCCTGGACGTTTCAATTCAGCATCTCATTTCTTTTGAATATCATAGTGGTGAGCAAATAGAATACAGTGGTGAGCAAATAGAATACAGTGGTGAGCAAATAGAATACAGTGGTGAGCAAATAGAATACAGTGGTGAGCAACAGTTTCATAATAATAACAACAACTTCTGAAGGAGGAATACAAAACGAGTTCAAATATAGGCTTTATTCCAAATGGCACCCTATTCCCTATATAGAGCCCTGGTCAAAAGTAGTGCACTAAATAGGTAATAGGGTGCCATTTCGGATGCACATGTAGAGACAATAAAAGAAGCATGACATGTTTCAGAAATGGACCAATAATGATATTAGTGGTTGGTTTCTGCTTGCCTCCGTTTCTCCATTGAAAACACACTGCAGTAGACACATACAATCAGTATTAGTTAACACCGACTTAACAGCTCTTAAAATGACGCTCTCCTATCCTCCATTGTAGGTCTAGCCTGGTCCCATATCTGTTTGGGCTGTACAGCCAACTCCCATGGCCATTGTCATGCCACAGCACCAACGAATCTGGGACCAGGCTATTTTTGTAACGTTTCCCTGGCAACACCTTACTGAGTCAAAATGGTGGGAGAGAGAGTGCGAGCTTAAGAAATATAACTAACAATAGACAAACGTTTGTAGGCACTCAGATTATGATATTGTTTTTCCAAAAGGTCGTATGATAAGAGGGAACCTCAGTGATAGAGTTGTGGGGGTGACGGGGGAGGGGCTAGTAGAAATCACATCGCCCAATCACGATTCCATGTCGTTTCCATCGAAGATGGGTGGTTCAAAATCACACACTGCCTCAAAGGTCAGCCCTGTGAGGAGAGAGAGAGAGAGAAATGTGTTTTGCAAGTGTTTCAGAGCTGTCCGAGGGGGTGTGAGCAGAGCAGAGCAAAATACATTTATTTTGCAAGATGGACAAAAAGTTTGGTCACATTTTACTTAAAGCATTCAGGTATAATGCATGATGCTGTTATAATAATGCATTCCTTGCAAGACTTGTCATGAGCATGTATAACCCCTTTAGAAGGTCTTAAAATCATCTCATAATGACCCTGTCTATTCCATTCTACATACGTTTCCATTCCTCGATCTCAAGCAAGCGGCTCTCAAAGCTCTGGTCGTAGGGGTCAGCCTCGGGTTCGTCGTCTGGGTCATGGTACTGGGAGAAGTAGGGGTGGGCCAGAGCCTGGGCAGCCGTGATCCTCTTATCGGTGTCCAGAACCAACATCTTCTCCAGCAGGTCCACAGCTACAAGCAGAAAAACATCATCCTCATCAACAGGGTCCATATTCACAGAGACTCTCAGTGTAGTAGGAGTGCTGTTATAGGATCCGTTTTGCATTTTTGGTCATAAATCAATAAAAGATTGTATGGACAGGGGGAACCTAGATAAGCACCTACTCTAAGATGCTTTTTGAAAACGGCTGCAGCAGGCCGTCTTAGAACTCCTCCCTCTCATTAGCATCACAAACTATAACATATTGGGCTCTGATTTACAGCTAAGTGTTTTGAGTGTAAAATGCTTCCAACACTACCTTGTGGGTTGGCGCCGATGAACACGTCAGAAAAATTCCTCTTAGGCATCGGAGGCAAGGAGTTGATGTAGTTCCTTGCCTGTAAACCAATGGGAGTAAAGAGATGGGAGGTCAAAGGCCAATAGAACGCAAACAGGGCTGGCATCTAAAACGTCACCCAATTACCTATATAATGCACTGCGTTTGACCAGGTCCCATAGGGCACTATGTAGAAAATAGGGTGCCATTTGGAATACACTTCAAAAGCCACAAGATGACCACTTTTCTTTTGGGGTTATAGGGCCGGTTTCCCCGACCCCGATTAAGGCAACTTATTCTGGGCAACAAAAAAAAAGTGTCTTAATCTGGGTCTGGGAAAACAGCCACTAATCTTGTATTCAGAGAGTAAAGATTAGTTAGTCCCATATTAGACAAGGGCATGTCCCAAATGGCACAACATTCCCCATGTACCCACTTGTGACTGTGCACTATAAAAGAGGAATAGACTGCCATTTGGGATGCAGACAAGGATTAGAGAGGCCCTCATCAGGAGAAATGCGAGTAGTTTTACTCCCAACCATAGTCACATGGCAGCATTGGCAAGTGGGGATTAATTATCAGCACTGGCAAGAAAGGGTTTAATAGCAGATTTGGTGAATGTGCAGAGAGGGAAAGCAATAGGAGAATAAGAGTATTATAACGGAGTATTGTTTCTTTATTTGGCTGCAGTCTTATAATGTAGTAGTTCACACTTCAACAATTCTGTCAATTTCAGTTCCTACTTTCCTTACCACACTGTTGTCAGAGGAGGAAGTGTTTCAATTCAAACAGATTCTGGTTCAGGCAATGTGCCATAGTTTGTTAGTGTGCAATTCTAGGCATATTAATACCTTATACAACACTGCTATGGCAAACCAAAACATTAGAAGGCAAGAGAGTAGTTGCTGCTGGACTTGCATTGACGTGCAGCAGGCATCAGATGCCACTCAGTGATTACAATAGAGTGATGTGGGTAGTAGAAAATTGAAACCTACAAGTCTAAAAAAGCAGAAAGGTCAAAATATCAAATGTTACATGTTTTTTTGACTACTTCCTCTTTATGTGGGAGCAAATATCCTCTAAGGAGGTTGTAATATTGGGGCCCTTGGTATGTGGCTTTGCTCTGGGCTAGATGTAACGGCGGTGGTGCTCTGGCCTAGATTTAACGGCGGTGGTGCTCTGGGCTAGATTTAACGGCGGTGGTGCTCTGGGCTAGATTTAACGGCGGTGGTTCGTACTAACCAGGGTTGGGGTCAATTCTGTCAACTCGGGAAGTAAAAGTGCAATTTTCAGTTTACTTCCTGAATTGACATGGAATTTACCCCAACCCTGGGGCTAACAGTCTTGTGGCACGCAGGTTCGAGGACTTATGTTCGAATCCTTGCTTGGCCCCATAGAGAATGCATTGAATTGAGTAATTTGGTCCTGCTCACCTCGTGGCTTGGCATCCTGCTTATTAGAGAGGCTGGGGGCGTTCCAGTCAGACACATTATCTGCTGAAGCTGGTTTATATCTATCAGGTACGGGTCAAGGGGTATCAGTACAGACAGCAGTATAGCAAAGACGGTGAGTTGATAAACAGCTGGTCAGTGGGAGACCTGATGACTCGTGTTAGCTCCCGAGCTTATGCCTGGCTTTCTGGCCTAGGCTTTAGCTCAGCGGGCTAACAGTCTTCTCTAGGAGTTTTATGGTATGGCTCACCTCCTAAGACGCTGTGCAAAAAGGGAATAGTGCCATCTTTGTAGGGAAAGCTAACAAAAGAGGGTGAGATTGTAAAGATGTGTGTAAGGCAGATTGGTAGCATGCTTGAGGTTATGGTAGAGAAGAGAAAGTTCAATTAGTCAGGAGAAAGTCAAGTTAATCAACCATAGCAGTGAAACCCAAGCTTTGAACATAGAAGCAGGGCTCTACGCTGACCTTTATTTGTTTCAAAAAATGTAGGAGCACAATGAAAAATATTTTTGGGGAATAAAGATATAATTTGTCATTTTTCTAGGCTCACTGGTGCTCCTACATAAAAAAATTACAGGTCGCACAGCAAAATATTTAGGCGCATATTGGAGTAAAATGGCCGCACTGTAGAGCCCTGAGAAGGGTGAAGAATTAGTTTAAATCAAAACAGGTGTTGCATTTGACAGAGATTTAAGAGGATGTAAACATGTCAAATGGTTGTTGAAGATTATAACACACTTCACAAATTGATGCAAAAACAAATAATTATCAGGCCCTTTAGCAATTTAAGCAACCAAAGACCTTGTAGCATAATAACGATGTGTATAACTCACAGACTCTGAGGAGATTTTCATCAAGAGCTCAGGCCCTGGCGTCCCAACGAGCAGCATTATTAGCTTCAACTGATCAATGTCTAACAGGGACTGTGTGTAAAGGATCAACAGGAGCTGGCAGCGGAGGGGAGAGGAACCAGCAACAACAGTATGTTGTCTTTAAAATAACTGATTGAGCTTGCCTGGCACAATGGAACCAAGAACAATCACAAAAGCAGCCTGGGACATTGCATTTTCAGAGTTTCACACGGACTATAACATATATTATAAACTAAGTGTAACATACTTGTATAAACTATATCAGAATATTTATATCAACTGTCTCCATTGACATCGCAGCTACTCTGTGAACGGTTGAAAATCAACAACATGACCTCCTATATTATATGTAGGGCTCTGCGTTTTGCGCAATCATGTGACATACTTGGATTTTAACCTTTATTTAAATCTTTAAAATCTTGCTATGACACATGATTGCGCAAAACACAGGGCCCCAATTGGAATTGTTAGGTGTCATCGTGCTGGAAAAGAACTAGGTCAAGTAATGGGTAAACACACCGCAGGGAATGCATCTTTAAACGCTTTGCTGTTAGTACCTCTAAAAACACTGACAGACAGGCAAGGCAATACAAAGACCAGTGCCAGACTCATTCAGCGGATCCAGATCAAAACATTCTCATACAGACCAGCATACTATTATACACGTGTTACAGAAGAGGAGGCAGTGTGCATCTGACAGAGACAATTGAAGGAGGCCAGGAAGCCTGACAAAACAGAGTTTTAGAGACCAAGTGTGGAGAAGTAGAAATGAGCGTGGCTACAGAAACTGACAAACTATGAGCTCTTCTACAGTGCAAGTCAGCCTCATGGCATGCTGTAGGGAGAGAGACAGCAGAGCTGATCGCAAGAGAAGAAACATTGAGGCACCGTAGTGGGGTTAGTTGAAGAAACACCATAGTGGGGTTAGTTGAAGAAACACCATAGTGGGGTTAGTTGAAGAAACGTCAAGAGGCAACAGTGGGGTTAGTTGAAGAGGCATCGAGGCACCATAGTGGGGTTAGTTTTGCAGAACAACAGGTTAGGAACATTGAAGCTTAGAACACATTATTTTAGGTCACACACGGTCAGTCATCTTCTGCTACTGTCTGGACCTGCAAAAAGCTGTTAGCATCATGTCAATCAATCACCAGCAGCAAGATTCTTTGTGTACTCCGGTCTTATCCGATGTGATTCACTAAGGACATATTGTGTGGGAATCTCACCACCAACCACTCGAAGGTTAGTCACGAAAACGGGTAGGTCAGGCATACTCACAAAGTAGAGGACGTTTCAGCTTAGGTACTCATATTAGACCCATAGTAGGGTAACTGAGGTTAGGGCAATGAAAGGATACGGTCAGTACCGGGAAACAGCGTTCTGCCAGTGAGGAGTTCAGCCATGATGCATCCCACAGACCAAATATCCACTGTAACATATAGAGAAAATAATTATGTCCACCGTAACATATAGAAGAATAACACATGTCCACCGTAACATATAGAGGAATAACACATGTCTACCGTAACATAGAGGAATAACACATGTCTACCGTAACATATAGAGGAATAACACGTCTACCGTAACATATAGAGGAATAACACATGTCCACCGTAACATATAGAGGAATAACACATGTCTACCGTAACATATAGAGGAATAACATGTCTACCGTAACATATAGAGGAATAACACATGTCCACCGTAACATATAGAGGAATAACACATGTCTACCGTAACATATAGAGGAATAACACATGTCTACCGTAACATATAGAGGAATAACACATGTCTACCGTAACATATAGAGGAATAACACATGTCTACCGTAACATATAGAAGAATAACACATGTCTACCGTAACATATAGAGGAATAACACACGTCTACCGTAACATATAGAGGAATAACACATGTCTACCGTAACATATAGAGGAATAACACATGTCTACCGTAACATATAGAAGAATAACACATGTCTACTGTGACAGAGGAATAACACATTACGGTTACATAGAGGTTAACAAACGAATTAAATGTATTTATAAAGCCCTTTTTACATCATCAGATGTCACAAAGTGCTATACAAATGTGTACTGTTACATATAGAGGAATAACAAATGTCTACAGTAACAGAGGATTAACAAATGTCTACTGTAACATAGTGGAATAACACATCTACTGTTACATATAGAGGAATAACACATGTCTACTGTTACATATAGAGGAATAACACATGTCTACTGTTACATATAGGGTGGAAAACATTATGTTCAGCATGTCCATTTACAATGTCCTGCTATTATGACATCCACATGGCAGGACCGTTGGCCCAAGATCAAAGTACATCAACAACGTGTAGCCTAAATGGATAGCTCGTAAACATGTCTACAGTGAGCAGATGCAGGCCGTCTACACCACTCAGATCTCTAGCTACAGTACCTGTCATGTTGTAATGCATCCAGTTCAGCATGATCTCTGGGGCCCTGTACCAGCGAGTGGCAACGTAACCAGTCATCTCATCTTCAGTGTGCCGTGCCAACCCAAAGTCCAGAATCTGAGGTGGACAGACACAACAAAACCATGTTGTACTTCAAGATAGTGAACACAAAGGTCACACACGGTTTTCTCCTTGCAGCGAACTTTTAATAACACCATGTCATCAGGGTGTGCTTGGTTACCCCCTCAGGCAGACTGTCTGACACTCCTGTCCCGACAATTCAAGATGAATCCAGTTTGAATTAATGGGCCAATAATAAACTCCCTTACCTTCAGCTCACAGTCCTCATTCACAGCCAGGTTGCTGGGTTTCAGGTCCTGAAGAGCGATTGGAGACAAGACATTATTGTTCCTATATTATTACAGACTACCTACATGAGGCCAGATCTGAATGGGCTTTCTCAATTGAGTCTAGATTCTCTCAAACCAAACCACCACTATCTGTACAAGTGCTCCTACAAAACTTCTACAGTGCTTCTGCAAGACTGACTCAATCTCTAACCAATCAGATTAGTTCTTTCAAAACAGCATCTCTGAATCATTGACTCGGTCACGGTACAAAACAGAGGTACTGTTTACAGTTTCACTTTCTCTGTGGTTTATAGTGTTTGATTAAGGAGCGAGCCTGGGCCAGGGCGAGGGCCTAAGCCTGAACCTGCCATGTGGAAGTGAACCAAGTAGCCATAAACTAACACAAGACACAGTGTTGTCAACTGGGAAGGACTGTTTCACTGTGGGCTGAATCAAACAGGAGAGGAGACTTACTCTGTGAATGATATCTGCTGAGTGGATATACTGAGGAGAGAGGGGTGAAGGAGAGCAAAGGCATTAGATTAAATCAACATCATGAATCATAAGTTTTAGCTCAGAGGTTTGTAGTTTTGAGGTACATCCCAGCAGGCAAAACTGGTTGAAATGACACAAATTTGACTTCATTTCAACAATTTTGCCTGCTGGGAATGTACACAACACTGGTCAACAACTGTGAATGGCAGTTAGTTGAAGAATGTTTAAATCTCCAGGCATGTTGTTTCACCTTTAACCCCCGGAGGATCTGGTATATGAGGAACTGTACATGGTCGTCTGTCAGCTTCTGACACTTGACTATGTTGTTGAGGTCCGCTCCCATCAGGTGGGTCACCAGGTACCTACAAATCACAACAAGACACAAGCTCAAACTAAACAACTCCACTGTATTAACAAAGACGGTTTAGTATGAAGATATGTAGAAAGTGCTTCTCCAATAGAAATCCCCGATCACGCATGTAGGCACTGTCATTGAAACGTTGGCTAGCTAAGCTCACGTGCAAAAACACGTCATCGGGTCTAACGGTTGTCTTGTGCCGAACTGCGCTGGCCGTCAGATTATAAAGTAGTTTTTTTACGAAAATGAAAAGGTGTCAGTTTATCACTTTCACGAGGTTGGAGTAATAACATGTTCAACTACTGAAGACATTGGCTCCAATCTAGGTTGTGCCTTTACATTTCGAAAAACAATTTACAATTTTCGCAAGCGTTCCCAGAAGTCTCGCATTGTTGCACCTCTGGGTTTAGAGACTCTGTGGTATTAAGAGATCGACTACCATCTGTTTCTCACTGTTACATAGTCCACTAGTGTGACATATGTTTCTGTAGTTGGCCAATGGTTCATTGTCTGGTTAATGTTCCCAGTGAACCCATAACGCTCACCAACTCCACTGTATTACGACGTGCCATCGGTTTCCCACCCATATAGACAAACGGATACATTTTCCCAAAACTCTTCATTATATTTGTTTTACCCATAGACACATACATTCACAATTCACATGCATGTGTTTCTATAGACGGGTGGGCTGACAACATCCCCACAATAATGCACGTGCAAAGAGGTAAAAGGCTGTGTGTTGTCTGAACGGTCAGATAGAAGGCAACAATGACAAGAAAGTGATGTGGTGTGAATCGTAGATGGCTTGTTTCAGCTAGTTCTATCTTGTTCTTGATACCATCAGTATGAAAAATGTATGCACTCACTAACTGTAAGTCGCTCTGGATAAGAGCGTCTGCTAAATGACTAAAATGTCATGTAAAATCTCTTGTTTTGACTGATGTGATGTCAATACAAATATGTCTCAAATTTGCTAGCTAGCTAACCAACGACTGTAACAATGTATTTGAGACAACACGTGCTTGTTGGGCAAATGTATTTGTTTTCACAACAAATATTTGTTGACGAAATATAGCTTACAAGTTGTCAATAACACTTTGATTGTAAGGCAACAGTGTCTGTTTTTGCCAGCTGAAACCGGTTGAGCGGCTGCTCCCCACACACACATTCCTTCTCTCTAGAAGCCACAGCAAGGCGAGCCCTCCACGAATAGAATGTCATTAAACAAAATTCAGGTCCATTAAACCCACTTATCTTTGTAATTCAAATCTAATCCCATAGTGGATGAAACAAGCCCAAACAGTGGTAAAGTACTTCTGAAGGGGAGGAGAAAGAGGAGCCAAAACATACAGGAGGAGCACATGGAGGTTTCAATCAGAGAGAGGGAGAGAGGAAGGGGTATAAATGAGGTATATAAATACTGAGCCCCCATCCCTGTTGATCCATGCTCTCCCTCCCTCCCTCTCAGGGGTAGAGGAGCTATGAACTGTTTTGTGAGTCACATATTTTAGGAGCTGTTTGGGCGAACCACAGATACAGCACCTCTGCATAACATATCCCATCTTTTTCCTGTACAGCAGTTTGAAAACCCCTCCCTTTGCTCCTCTGTCCTGCAGGCATATGTTGAACACAGATGATTTGCATAAGCTGAAAATAGCCTTGATTCCCTTTTGATCATTCTGTGTGAGAGAGCAGCTTCTTCCACTGCAGCTGTTTCACATATCTTTTTCCCTCTCTCCAGACCCCTCTCTCTCCTTCTCTACCCTCCCGCTCTCTGTGTGGCATGTGACCCCCCCACTACACTGTGGTACAGGGTGTTCATCTACCTGGAACAGGGGGGCATCTGAGAGGCTGAGAGCACACTTCAGTTACCCCTGCCTGTCGGTGGTGGAGCTGCCAGAGAGCTAGCCTGGTCCCAGGTCAGTTTGTGCTCTTCATTGCTGTCAAAGTCAAGACAAACATGGCAAATAGCACTAACAGACTCAGGCACTCAGGCTTCTAGAGAGTAGGAACAGGGTTTTTTCTGCACATTCTCCTACAGCAGCAGGCCCAGGCTTGTGTGTCGACACACTCTCTCAGCCAGGCACCCCCACACACACCAGAGGGAGAAGGCAGCTAGCTGAACAATCTGTCCACTTCCTCTTCTTTCTGACTTTCAACATCAACAAACCGTAACTGACTGAAGCCAAGGCAGCCAGTGAGTAACTATTACCAAGGTTAGGAAGGGAGATAGTCACAGGTTGTACTGCTACTGATAATAGTCACAGGTTGTACTGCTACTGATATTAGTCACAGGTTGTACTGCTACTGATATTAGTCACAGGTTGTACTGCTACTGATAATAGTCACAGGTTGTACTGCTACTGATAATAGTCACAGGTTGTACTGCTACTGATAATAGTCACAGGTTGTACTGCTACTGATAATAGTCACAGGTTGTACTGCTACTGATAATAGTCACACACTAATGTCTAGAAATGTACACGTTTTGTGCTCTTGTAGGAAGTAATCACTCCCCTATTTCTGACTACAAATTATCTATAACTGGGCTAATAACATACTAACTGACCTCCCGAGTGGCGCAGTGGTCTAAGGCACTGCATCGCAGTGCTAGCTGTGCCACTAGAAATCCTGGTTCGAATCCAGGCTCTGTCGTAGCCGGCCGCGACCGGGAGACCCATGGGGCGGCGCACAATTGGCCAAGCGTTGTCCAGGGTAGGGGAGGGAATGGCCGGCAGGGATGTAGCTCAGTTGGTAGAGCATGGCGTTTGGAACGCCAGGGTTGTGGGTTTGATTCCCACGGGGGGCCAGTATGAAAAATAAAAAAATAATGTATGCACTCACTAACTGTAAGTCGCTCTGGATAAGAGCGTCTGCTAAATGACAAAAATAAATAAAAAATAAAAATAAAAAAATAGCAAAGGATATGAACAAAATGTGTACACGTGGCTACATGCAGCTCTTGCTTTGATCCCAAAACAAGTGCATCTACTCACGACCACTCATGCTGTAAACACAGTCCAGTTCAAAGTAAATGGCACAGATCCATATATGGCAATGGTCTGATGGCTCTGATTGGTTATGCCGCACCGGTATGTGTAGAGTACAGGCTGAGTCGTGTGCAATATAATCCTACTCCGAGGAGTTCTGCCTACAAAACAATATATTGCATAGTTCGTTTTGTTTCGGTTTGCTGCATTGAAAGTGGCTAATATTGCATTGATACGATCACAATTGCCACACTAAAGGGAAACGTTGATAGTGGCGCCCGAGCACTCACGCAGCTTAGAGGGAACATTGGTAACAGGTACTACTACTGATAATAGTAACAGGTAGTACTACTACTGATAATAGTAACAGGTAGTACTACTACTGATAATAGTAACAGGTAGTACTACTACTGATAATAGTAACAGGTACCCCAGATTGGGAGATACGGTAGTACTACTGATAATAGTAACAGGTAGTCCTACTGATAATAATAACAAGTCATAATAATAATAATAATAATAATAATAATAATAATAATAATAAGCCATTTAGCGGACGCTTTTATCCAAAGCGACTTACAGTCATGTGTGCATACATTTTTACGTATGGGTACTACTACTGATAATAGTAACCAGTTCCCCAGATTGGGAGATACGGAAGTACTACTGATAATAGTAACAGGTAGTACTACTACTGATAATAGTAACAGGTAGTACTACTACTGATAATAGTAACAGGTAGTACTACTACTGATAATAGTAACAGGTACCCCAGGAGTTTCCCAGGCAGAGCAGGCTTTGTTTGATCTCTGCTGCTGGGAAAAGAAAGACACTGAAGGCTACTGTTAGTGTCTGAAGTGAGGCAATGATCCACTGTTGGTGTCTGAAGATCCACTGTCGATAGGCATTGGCTGAGTGAATGATCCACTGTCAATAGGTATTGGACGAGGGAAAAATATGAAGGGGTAATAAAGAGACATTCAGTATATAAAGAAAATACGTTGTCCTCTGTAGATCAATTGGTAGAGCATGGCGCTTGTAACGCCAGGGTAGTGGGTTCGATCCCCGGGAACACCCATACGTAAAAATGTATGCACACATGACTGTAAGTCACTTTGGATAAAAGCGTCTGCTAAATGGCATATTATATTATTATAAAATAGCTAACGTTAGGCCTAACAGTTAACTCAACTCACACGTCATTGAACTCCTCCAGACTAGTAGCAGGTGTGAAAACATCTAGAAGACCGATCACCTGAAATACAGAAAGGCCAATGGTCAAGTTAATAATGCAACAGGGAACGAGAGATTGTATCCGCTCTCCCAATGACTTCATGACTGCACAAGAAGTTGGTTTCAGCAGAGAGGAGCATTGGAACTAGAACAGTGGAATACTTCCACCAACATTTTTCTACAGTTGATATCTCAGTCAGCAGCACAGTTGTATTCAGTAATATGATTAATGTAGCCAACATAGTTCTGCTGCATTTAAAAGAGAGACATAGAGCGAGCGACAGACAGAGAGAGACAGACAGACGAGAGAGAGAGACAGACAAGAGAGAGAGACAGACAGACGAGAGAGAGAGACGAGAGAGAGAGACAGACAGACGAGAGAGAGACAGACAAGAGAGAGAGAGAGAGACAGACAAGAGAGAGAGAGAGACAGACAAGAGAGAGAGAGAGACAGACAAGAGAGAGAGAGAGACAGACAAGAGAGAGAGAGAGACAGACAAGAGAGAGAGAGAGAGAGACAGACAAGAGAGAGAGAGAGAGAGACAGACAAGAGAGAGAGAGAGAGACAGACAAGAGAGAGAGAGAGAGACAGACAAGAGAGAGAGACAGACAAGAGAGAGAGAGAGAGACAGACAAGAGAGAGAGAGAGAGAGAGACAGACGAGAGAGAGACAGACGAGAGAGAGACAGACGAGAGAGAGACAGACGAGAGAGAGAGAGACACACACAAGAGAGAGAGAGAGACACACAAGAGAGAGAGAGACAGACAGACAAGAGAGAGCGACAGACGAGAGAGACAGACGAGAGAGACAGACGAGAGAGACAGACGAGAGAGACAGACGAGAGAGACAGACGAGAGAGACAGACGAGAGAGAGAGACAGACGAGAGAGAGAGACAGACAAGAGAGAGAGACAGACAAGAGAGACAGACGAGAGAGAGAGAGACAGACAAGAGAGAGAGACAGACAGACAGACAAGAGAGAGACAGACAAGAGAGAGAGAGACAAGAGAGAGACAGACAGAGACAGTAGTACTTCCATGTCTCCCAATCTGGGGTACCTGTTACTATTATCAGTAGTACTACCTGTTACTATTATCAGTAGTACTACCTGTTACTATTATCAGTTGTGGAGCTTTTAAGACAGACAGAACTCACATTCTCATGTTTCATGTGCTTGAGCAGCCGCAGCTCTCTGTAGGTTCTCTTGGCGTGGATAATGGACTGGAAAGGCCGGGAGAGCTTCTTCACAGCGATCTTCAGACCTGTCTTCTGATCGTACGACGAGCTGGATGAGAAGACAAAAATTCATTAGTTTATTTCAACTACAAGAGGTGGATATTAGTCAACATTATCTAACAGAGCTGCACCCATTTTTCTGCAATACAAGTACTGTTACGGATAGTTAAAAGTACAGATCAAATAGAAATCAGCGTTGTGACAAAATGTTACGCACACGATTTTTACAAACAGTAGGCTATCTGAATTGTAGGCTTCACAAATAGGCGTCAGCCTGAAGCAGGTTGCTGCAGCCAGGCTGTCATTTTCCAAGAAGACACAGGAAAAACACCCATTTTAAAATGGGCCCACTAAGGGGCTGATATTTTCATGAAACCAGATGAAGTGATGCAAGAGCTGCTGAAGTGAGGAGGAAAAGTAAATGTCATCTCTCAGCAGACTGAGGCTGTGTCCCAAATGGAACCAATACTCCCTATCAAAGTCCACTTCATTTTTGAACAACTTTTCAATGGCGTGTTGTCTGGCTGACAAGCTAGGGGAAGAGGAGCTGCCTTCTGAAAACGTTAGAGGGAAGTGAGGAAAGCATTGGAGGAGACAAACACCTTGGATCTTCTCCACCAATGACTGGCTGCATCACTGCTTGGTATGGCAATAGCACCGCCCTGGATCGCATGGCGCTACAGAGGCTTGTGCGGACAGCCCAGTACATCACTGGGGCCGAGCTCCCTGCCATCCAGGACCTCTATATCAGGACAGCCCAGTACATCACTGGGGCCGAGCTCCCTGCCGTCCAGGCGGCGTGAAAAGAATGCCCGGAAAATCGTCAAAGACCCCAACCACCCAAGCCATAGACTATTTTCTCTGCTGCCGCACGGCAAGAGGTACCGGTGAATCAAGTCTGACACCAACAGGCTCTTGAACAGCTCCTATCCCCAAGCAATACGACTGATAAATAGCTAACAAAATAGCTACACGGACCGAGTTTACCTTGTATCTTTATCGACCTGTCTCTATGCACGGTGTAGGCCGTCATTGTAAATAAGAATTTGTTCTTAACTGACTTGCCTAGTTAAAAAAAGGTAAAATTAAAAAATACAAATAAATACAAACACTCACAGGGCCCTACAAACTCACACACTGTCACTCCAACACACACTGTCACTCCAACACACACAAACACTCACTCCATCATTTTCTCACTCACACATAATATGCACATACATTTATACTGACTCTACACACCCGCACACACCCACTCACATGCAAGCTGCTGCTACTCTGTTTATCTTATATCCTGTTGCCTAGTCACCTGACCCCTATACATATCTACCTCCATCACTCCAGTATCCCTGCACATGTAAATATGGTATTGGAACTGACTTTGTAAATATTTCCTGTATATAGTATACTTACTTAATCATGTATTTCATATCTCTTATTCTTATTTCATGTGTGCTTTTGTCTAGTAATACTGCATTGTTGGGTTTTGAGTTTGCAAGAAAGGCATTTCACTGTACTTGTGCATGTGACATTAAGAAACTTGAAACAATGCTCTCCTCTCTTCCTCTGACGTCTTGAGAAGATGGCAAGGAGAGGGAGGACCTGAGGAATTGAGGATAATACTTTGGAGATTCACCCTGGCTGACTGAGACTAGGGGAGGGAAGTCTCCAGCTCACTTCCTCACTCTTTGAATCTTTCCTAACCACAAATCAAAATCAAATCAAATTTTATTGGTCACATGCGCCGAATACAACAGGTGCAGACATCACAGTGAAATGCTTACTTACAGCCCTTAACCAACAGTGCATTTATTTTTAACAAAAAAAGTAAAAAATAAAACAACAACAAAAAAAAGTGTTGAGAAAAAAAAGAGCAGAAGTAAAATAAAATAACAGTCATGAGAAGTCAGCTGCCAGCCTGGATCTGTTTAGACCCTCTTGCCAACTCCATTGCTGTCATTGACAATTCTATAGGGAGTTGGCAAGAGAGCAGAAACTGTTGTACACACTCACAGTATGGAGCAGAGTAATTGTTTGTGATGAAATAGTTGCAAGACCAAGGAGGTCAGGAGTCCCCGGGCCACACCAAACATAAACATTTAGATAAAGTTGTACGTATGTGAGCTGGGGTGCACACAAACGAGGTAGTCCTTCTGAATATAAAGCAAATGTTTTATGTAGTATAAAAATGTCTGATTTCCAGTTCCCTTTTTTAACCCAACAGTAATCCCACCATCAACAAATAATCCTTCTGCCTGGCAGCAGCACAGCAGTTGCTGCCAGTTATGGGGAACACAACAACAACTAGATGTTTACTCACACACCAACCCAGCAGATGATACTAATAACATAGTAGGTAATAGGTAATACAGGGTACAACTAGGGTAATACAGGGTACTACTAGGACCATTTTCATTAACTAAAGGTAAAGGAAACCTCTGAATATATGATCCTAGAAGGATTATCCTGTCCTGTTGTTTCCTAGCAGCAGAAGTATTACAGGAGCCTGTATTGGTGAAGAGAAGAAAAAAAACTAGGCTAACATGACAATGGAGTAGGCAAAAGCTCAAACCGATCTGGGACCAGGCAAGTACTTCAATAAAAGTGGATTCAAATGGTAAAACATAGAAGGGCAAGAGGTTAATAACTTGAAGTTAATGTCCTTCAAATAGACACACACACACCCTCTCTCTTGTTTCCTCAACTACGGAGCAAGTCAAGACAGACCCTATCCCCTTTCTTCAACATCTAAGGAACAAGTCCAGACAGTAAACCAGTGAGCCATGTATCCTGGTTAGAGTAATTTGTCCTATTCTGGGCCGATGAGTCATCATAACATCATCATGTCATCACTCTGAGGAGGTTTAACAACAAATGTAACTTGCTACTTCGGCTGCGACAGTTCCATTAAAGAACTGTAAACTGTGGGTCCGAAATGCATCCGTTACCCAACCCACTAGATAAAGCATAAAATAACCTAACAGAAAGTACACGAAACCAATAACCCTTACGACCACACGGACTACTTCCCAACTCTCTTTGTGGCTATCAATTTGCATAATATTTTAATAGCTTTAATACGTTTAAATTGAATTTTGCTATTCGGATAAGCTATAAAAGTACCTGGCTACATTTCAATCGTGCACGTAACTCGCAAACTTTGTAGCTGGGACATTGCAGCATTTCATATGGCAACATTTTAGCGAATGGTGAGTCCAGCTAATGTTATTCGATTGTGCGAGGACAGACTGGTTAGGGCAAGGGTTCGCATGTTCGCTCGCTCTCACTGGCACAGTTCGAGAATGGGCCTTACGGCGGGGCAGCGTTCTATTCTGAATACACTAGCCGGAAAGCTAACTTTAGCATATATGAAGTCCTTAAATTAATGGCTACATTGGCTAGCTCTCTGCGGAGACATAATAGGACAAAAGCGTGATTTACCAAACTGATCCGTAGGCCCCGAACCCGACTGGAGACAAGGTCTGGTAGCGTTCTGGTACCTCCCAAATCGTCTTGGTCACCTCCTGCCGATAAAACTTAGGTCTTTCTTTCTGCGACATTCCCGCAGAACAACCCTCAAACTGCAAGTTGTGACTTCTCCTTTTTCTTGGCCAAAGGTGGCAGCAGCTAGATTCGTGCAACTAAAGTAAGTTCGCTAACTAGTTGAAGAAAATGCTGTAACCTCTATCTAGCCAGTTCGTTGTGAGCGAGATGCATAAATCTTGAAATGATGCACGTTTTGGGACGGAACGAGTTTGTTGAGAAAGCGTTCCAAGCTACTCCATTTGCGTTCAGGCTCCCGGCGCGCCCATTTTAGTGTGCGCCAACAACAAAATGTCGCGAGATGAGCTCCAAATCTCAAGTAACTCAAAGGACAAAAAAAATATTGGACAAACCAGATATTGCAGATGTGGGAAGAAAGTCTTTTTTTCACAGAACCTTTTCAATAAGTTTATTTAAAAGTATAGACAAACAGTGATTTTAATGCAAATAAAATTACTTTCAAGAGTCAATAAAAACATGTATCAAACATTTAGTAAATGGCCCCATTTCCAAATTAAATAAAACTATTCATTTACGTAGACGCTCTTATCCAGAGCGATTAACAGTTAGTGAGCGCATACATTTTTTAAATTAATTGTTTCATACTAGTCCCCCGTGGGAATCGAACCCACAACCCTGGCGTTGCAAGCGCCATGCTCTATCAACTAAGCTACACGGGACTATACCGCAGTATGAGTAGAAATAAGAACAAAGTAATGCTTTTTCACAAAAGATTTTTGCCAACAGACATCAGTTGGAAATGTTTTAATAAAAGGCAGACCCATAATGGCTGATAATTTAAAAAACGAAAATACACACATTACTAATTAATACACCAAAAGCACAGGTTCACATGTTTCGTGAAAATATATCTAAAATATTGTGGGAAATCAATCTCACCATAAACTATAAGGCACCCATTGAGATTTTTACATGGCTGCAAACTATATTACTACTGGGAGAGCATCAAATCAGTCCATGTTAGCTTCAAAACACCAACACAATTTGGTGAGAAAAGCATTCTCCTAATGCCTGGAAACATGAATTTGTTTTGATATGATCAAATAAATAAAAACTTGAGGTAAAAAAACATATTCCCATTATCTCTAACAGGGGTGTAACTAAGTAAAACTAACTAACTAAGTAAAACTACTTTGAAGTACTACTGGGTATCTGTACTTTACTATTTATATTTTGGAAAACTTTTATTACACTACATTACATTGGTCCCGTGTGGCTCAGTTGGTAGAGCATGGTTGGGGGTTTGATTCCCACGGGGGACCAGTACGAAAATGTATGCACTCGCTACTCCTGTAGCTCAGTTGGTAGAGCATGGCGCTTGCAACGCCAGGGTTGTGGGTTCGATTCCCACGGGGGGCCAGTATGGAAAATGTATGCACTCACTAACTGTAAGTCGCTCTGGATAAGAGCATCTGCTAAAATGTAAACTACTGTCGCTCTGGATAACAGCATCTGCTAAATTACTTACATTTAAAATGTATAGTCCTAAAGAAAATCTGTACTTATTACTCCCAAAATGTCCCGACACCCAAAAGTACTCGTTACATTTCAAATGCTCAGGCAAAGCGTGTTGTCATTCCTACTGCCTCTGACCACTAACTAAACACTAATACTGCGTTTGTGATGTCTGAGTGTTGGAGTATGCCCCTGGATGTCAATAAATACATTCAAATCATGCTATCTGGATTGCGTAATATAAGGAATTTGATGTATAGTATTTACTTTACTTTTTACTTTTACTCAAGTATGACAATTGAGTACTTTTTCCACCACTGATCTCTAACATAATTCTTGCAACAACCCAGAGATGTTGAGGGTTTAAACGTAGAGGTTTTCTGAACAAAATGTTTGCTCTGTTCACCTCTCTGTGAACTTATAAAGACATCCATCATGTTCCAGCCATTCCATTCTGTTTGGTTTAGAATAGATGCTTCTTGTCTGGTGCTATGCAGTGAAGGGAGCAACATTCATACTGTTCAGGAGGTGCAACATTACAGAACGTTCCCATAGATTTGTATTGTGTAGAACAGATATGACTGTCTGTCAGGTAGAATAGAGTCCAGGAATCGTGTGAACTCTATTTAATACATTTCTATCTACAACGCTCTGAACATTTCAACACACCGAATGATAAATACATCCCATACAGTGAGGGAAAAAAGTATTTGATCCCCTGCTGATTTTTTACGTTTGCCCACTGACAAAGAAATGATCAGTCTATTTTAATAGTAGGTTTATTTGAACAGTGAGAGACAGAATAACAACAAAAAAATCCAGAAAAACGCATGTCAAAAATGTTATAAATTGATTTGCATTTTAATTAGGGAAATAAGTATTTGACCCCCTCTCAATCAGAAAGATTTCTGGCTCCCAGGTGTCTTTTATTCAGGTAACGAGCTGAGATTAGGAGCACACTCCTAAAGGGAGTGCTCCTAATCTCAGCTTGTTACCTGTATAAAAGACACCTGTCTACAGAAGCAATCAATCAATCAGATTCCAAACTCTCCACCATGAACAAGACCAAAGAGCTCTCCAAGGATGTCAGGGACAAGATTGTAGACCTACACAAGGCTGGAATGGGCTACAAGACCATCGCCAAGCAGCTTGGTGAGAAGGTGACAACAGTTGGTGCGATTATTCGCAAATGGAAGAAACACAAAAGAACTATCAATCTCCCTCTGCCTGGGGCGCCATGCAAGATCTCACCTCGTGGAGTTGCAATGATCATGAGAATGGTGAGGAATCAGCCCAGAACTACACAGGAGGATCTTGTCAATGATCTCAAGGCAGCTGGGACCATAGTCACCAAGAAAACATTTTGGTAACACACTACGCCGTGAATGACTGAAATCCTGCAGCGCCCGCAAGGTCCCCCTGCTCAAGAAAGCACATATACAGTGGGGAGAACAAGTATTTGATACACTGCCGATTTTGCAGGTTTTCCTACTTACAAAGCATGTAGAGGTCTGTCATTTTTATCATAGGTACACTTCAACTGTGAGAGACGGAATCTAAAACAAAAATCCAGAAAATCACATTGTATGATTTTTAAGTAATTAATTTGCATTTTATTGCATGACATAAGTATTTGATACATCAGAAAAGCAGAACTTAATATTTGGTACAGAAACCTTTGTTTGCAATTACAGAGATCATACGTTTCCTGTAGGTCTTGACCAGGTTTGCACACACTGCAGCAGGTATTTCTCCAGATCCTTCAGGTTTCGGGGCTGTCGCTGGGCAATACGGACTTTCAGCTCCCTCCAAAGATTTTCTATTGGGTTCAGGTCTGGAGACTGGCTAGGCCACTCCAGGACCTTGAGATGCTTCTTACGGAGCCACTCCTTAGTTGCCCTGGCTGTGTGTTTCGGATCGTTGTCATGCTGGAAGACCCAGCCACGACCCATCTTCAATGCTCTTACTGAGGGAAGGAGGTTGTTGGCCAAGATCTCGCGATACATGGCCCCATCCATCCTCCCCTCAATATGGTGCAGTCGTCCTGTCCCCTTTGCAGAAAAGCATCCCAAAGAATGATGTTTCCACCTCCATGCTTCATGGTTGGGATGGTGTTCTTGGGGTTATACTCATCCTTCTTCTTCCTCCAAACACGGCGAGTGGAGTTTAGACCAAAAAGCTCTATTTTTGTCTCATCAGACCACATGACCTTCTCCCATTCCTCCTCTGGATCATCCAGATGGTCATTGGCAAACTTCAGACGGGCCTGGACATGCGCTGGCTTGAGCAGGGGGACCTTGCGTGCGCTGCAGGATTTTAATCCATGACGGCATAGTGTGTTACTAATGGTTTTCTTTGAGACTGTGGTCCCAGCTCTCTTCAGGTCATTGACCAGGTCCTGCCGTGTAGTTCTGGGCTGATCACTCACCTTCCTCATGATCATTGATGCCCCACGAGGTGAGATCTTGCATGGAGCCCCAGACCGAGGGTGATTGACCGTCATCTTGAACTTCTTCCATTTTCTAATAATTGCGCCAACAGTTGTTGCCTTCTCACCAAGCTGCTTGCCAATTGTCCTGTAGCCCATCCCAGCCTTGTGCAGGTCTACAATTGTATCCCTGATGTCCTTACACAGCTCTCTGGTCTTGGCCATTGTGGAGAGGTTGGAGTCTGTTTGATTGAGTGTGTGGACAGGTGTCTTTTATACAGGTAACGAGTTCAAACAGGTGCAGTTAATACAGGTAATGAGTGGAGAACAGGAGGGCTTCTTAAAGAAAAACTAACAGGTCTGTGAGAGCCGGAATTCTTGTGACACTCTGGCTCCGGGACTTTGATTATTGAGCCAGGGTTGTTCATTTTCTGTTGGGTGTATTTCTATGTTTGCTTTTCTGTCGGGTTTATTTCTAGGTTTTGTCAATGACTCCCAATCGGAGGTAACGAGTGTCAGCTGTCGGCTCGTTATCTCTGATTGGGAGCCATATTTATACTGTGGGGTTTCACTTTGTGGTTGTGGGTTTTTGTTCCATGTTTCTGTCAGTGTTACAGAGGACTTCACTATCGTCATTTGTTGTTTTTCGTGGTTGCTTTATAAAATAAAGTCATCATGTTCACTCCACGCGCTGCGTATTGGTCCGCTTCTTCAGACGATCGTGACAGAAAAACCCACCATAGAAGGACCAAGCAGCGTGTCCAGGAGCAAGACAGCTGGACATGGGAGGAAGCGCCTGGTAAGGAGCTCGAGAGGCTGGCGATGGCCCAGGTGGGCAAATCGTGGTCCTGGGAGGACATGCTCGGGGGCAAGGGACCTTGGGGGAAGATCAAGGCCCTGGCGAGAGAGGAGCAACGGCGTCAGCAGGGCCATCATCGTTGGAAGGACGAGAGGCAACCCCAAAAAGTTTTTTGGGGGGCACATGGCTTGGGCGCCTGAACTGCCCGTCTGCTCAACGGCGCCTGTACTGCCCGTCTGCCCTATGGCGCCTGAACTGCCCGTCTGCCAAGCGCTGCATAAGCCGCCCGTCTGTACTGAGCCTGCAAAGCCGCCCGTCTGCCATGAGCCTTCAGAGCCGTCCGCCAGACCGGAGCCGCTAGAGCCTTCCGCCAGACAGGAGCCGCTAGAGCCTTCCGCCAGACAGAAGCATACACCAGCTATGGAATCAGCAGGAGCCGACGCAGCCCGTACAAGACTGGAAGCCCAGGTTCGGGACCAGCAAGAGCAGCTCCTGCAGATGGGAACCGCCCTGCTGGAGGTGATGACCACTCTCGAGGCTGGGGTCCGCCTCCACCGCCAGCCGCCCAGCCAGCACCGTCAGCCAGCCATGAGCAGCCAGATCCGTCAGCCAGCCATGAGCAGCCAGATCCGTCAGCCAGCCATGAGCAGCCAGATCCGTCAGCCAGCCATGAGCAGCCAGATCCGTCAGCCAGCCATGAGCAGCCAGATCCGTCAGCCAGCCATGAGCAGCCAGATCCGTCAGCCAGCCATGAGCAGCCAGATCCGTCAGCCAGCCATGAGCAGCCAGATCCGTCAGCCAGCCATGAGCAGCCAGCACCGTCAGCCAGCCATGAGCAGCCAGATCCGTCAGCCAGCCGCGAGCAGCCAGATCCGTCAGCCAGCCATGAGCAGCCAGATCCGTCAGCCAGCCATGAGCAGCCAGATCCGTCGGCCAGCCATGAGCAGCCAGATCCGTCGGCCAGCCATGAGCAGCCAGATCCGTCGGCCAGCCATGAGCAGCCAGATCCGTCGGCCAGCCATGAGCAGCCAGATCCGTCGGCCAGCCATGAGCAGCCAGATCCGTCGGCCAGCCATGAGCAGCCAGACCCGTCGGCCAGCCATGAGTCGTCCAGCCAGGATCCGCCAGAGCCGTCCAGCCAGGATCCGCCAGAGCCGTCCAGCCAGGATCCGCCAGAGCCGTCCAGCCAGGATCCGCCGGAGCCGTCCTGCCAGGATCCGCCAGAGCCGTCCAGCCAGGATCCGCCAGAGCCGTCCAGCAAGGCTCCGCCGGAGCCGTCCAGCCAGGATCCGCCGGAGCCGTCCAGCCAGGATCCGCCGGAGCCGTCCAGCCAGGATCCGCCGGAGCCGTCCTGCCAGGATCCGCCAGAGCCGTCCAGCCAGGATCCGCCAGAGCCGTCCAGCCAGGATCCGCCAGAGCCGTCCAGCCAGGATCCGCCAGAGCCGTCCAGCCCGGATCCGCCAGCCAGCCAGGATCCGCCAGAGCCAGCCAGCCAGGATCCGCCATTCAGTCCGGAGCTGCCCCTTAGTCCGGTACTGCCCCTTAGCCCGGTGCTGCCCCTTAGTCCGGAGCTGCCCCTTAGTCCGGTACTGCCCCTTAGCCCGGTGCTGCCCCTTAGTCCGGTGCTGCCCCTTAGCCCGGTGCTGCCCCTTAGCCCGGTGCTGCTCCTTAGCCCGGTGCTGCCCCTTAGCCCGGTGCTGCCCCTTAGCCCGGTACTGCCCCTTAGTCCGGTGCTGCCCCTTAGTCCGGTGCTGCCCCTGAGTCCGGTGCTGCCTCTTAGTCCAGTGCTGCCCCTTAATCCTGTGGGGTTTAGTTGGGGGGTGGTCATGTGGAGGAGGTTACTAAAGCGGGTAGTGACTATGGTGGGGTGGGGACCACGACCAGTGCCAGAGCCGCCACCGTGGACAGACGCCCACCCAGACCCTCTCCTAGACTGTATGCTGGTGCGCCCGGAGTTCGCACCTTTAGGGGGGGGTACTGTGACACTCTGGCTCCGGGACTTTGATTATTGAGCCAGGGTTGTTCATTTTCTGTTGGGTGTATTTCTATGTTTGCTTTTCTGTCGGGTTTATTTCTAGGTTTTGTCAATGACTCCCAATCGGAGGTAACGAGTGTCAGCTGTCGGCTCGTTATCTCTGATTGGGAGCCATATTTATACTGTGGGGTTTCACTTTGTGGTTGTGGGTTTTTGTTCCATGTTTCTGTCAGTGTTACAGAGGACTTCACTATCGTCATTTGTTGTTTTTCGTGGTTGCTTTATAAAATAAAGTCATCATGTTCACTCCACGCGCTGCGTATTGGTCCGCTTCTTCAGACGATCGTGACAATTCTTACTGGTTGGTAGGTGATCAAATACTTATGTAATGCAATAAAATGCAAATTAATTACTTAAAAATCATACAATGTGATTTTCTGGATTTTTGTTTTAGATTCCGTCTCTCACAGTTGAAGTGTACCTATGATAAAAAATTACAGACCTCTACATGCTTTGTAAGTAGGAAAACCTGCAAAATCAGCAGTGTATCAAATACTTGTTCTCCCCACTGTACATGCCTGTCTGAAGTTTGCCTATGAACATCTGAATGATTCAGAGGAGAACTGGGTGAAAGTTGTGGTCAGATGAGACCAAAATCGAGCTCTTTGGCATCAACTCAACTCGCCGTGTTTGGAGGAGGAGGAATGATGCCTATGACCCCAAGAACACCATCCCCACCGTCAAACATGGAGGTGGAAACATTATGCTTTGGGGGTGTTTTTCTGCTAAGGGGACAGGACAACTTCACCGCATCAAAAGGACGATGGACGGGGCTATGTACCGTCAAATCTTGGGTGAGAACCTCCTTCCCTCAGCCAGGGCATTGAAAATGTGTCGTGGATGGGTATTCCAGCATTACAATGACCCAAAACACACGGCCAAGGCAACAAAGGAGTGGCTCAAGAAGAAGCACATTAAGGTCCTGGAGTGGCCTAGCCAGTCTCCAGACCTTAATCCCATAGAAAATCTGTGGAGGGAGCTGAAGGTTCAAGTTGCCAAACGTCAGCCTCGAAACCTTAATGACTTGGAGAAGATCTGCAAAGAGGAGTGGGACAAAATCCCTCCAGAGATGTGTGCAAACTTGGTGGCCAACTACAAGAAACGTCTGACCTCTGTGATTGCCAACAAGGGTTTTGCCACCAAGTACTAAGTCATGTTTTGCAGAGGGGTCAAATGCTTATTTCCCTCATTAAAATGCAAATCAATTTATAACATTTTTTGACATGCGTTTTTCTGGATTTTGTTGTTGTTATTCTGTCTCTCACTGTTCAAATAAACCTACCATTAAAATTATAGACTGATCATTTCTTTGTCAGTGGGCAAACGTACAAAATCAGCAGGGGATCAAATACTTTTTTCCCTCACTGTATGTGTTCCTCCATCCAGAGGTTGAAGGAGGTTTCAGGTGCTCTTCTAGCTCAGAGTCAAACCCATCTGACGAGCTCTGTGAAAACACATCAAACACAGATGTTGTCATTGTAGAGTGATCAAAACATTCATCGAGATAGAAACTACTTGTACTATGTACTACTTTCCATTGCAAACCCAATGGACCATGTATCTGGGTTACAGTATGAAAGACACAATGTATCTGGGTTACAGTATGAAAGACACCATGTATCTGGGTTACAGTATGAAAGACACCATGTATCTGAGGTACAGTATGAAAGACACCATGTATCTGGGTTACAGTATGAAAGACACCATGTATCTGAGGTACAGTATGAAAGACACCATGTATCTGGGTTACAGTATGAAAGACACAATGTATCTGGGTTACAGTATGAAAGACACCATGTATCTGAGGTACAGTATGAAAGACACCATGTATCTGGGTTACAGTATGAAAGACACCATGTATCTGAGGTACAGTATGAAAGACACCATGTATCTGGGTTACAGTATGAAAGACACCATGTATCTGAGTTACAGTATGAAAGACACCATGTATCTGGGTTACAGTATGAAAGACACAATGTATCTGGGTTACAGTATGAAAGACACCATGTATCTGGGTTACAGTATGAAAGACACCATGTATCTGAGGTACAGTAAGAAAGACACCATGTATCTGGGTTACAGTATGAAAGACACCATGTATCTGAGTTACAGTATGAAAGACACCATGTATCTGAGGTACAGTATGAAAGACACCATGTATCTGGGTTACAGTATGAAAGACACCATGTATCTGAGTTACAGTATGAAAGACACCATGTATCTGAGGTACAGTAAGAAAGACACCATGTATCTGGGTTACAGTATGAAAGACACCATGTATCTGAGGTACAGTATGAAAGACACCATGTATCTGGGTTACAGTATGAAAGACACCATGTATCTGAGGTACAGTATGAAAGACACCATGTATCTGAGGTACAGTATGAAAGACACCATGTATCTGGGAGTATGAGTTAGAGTATGACAGACACAGTTCAGAAATTTTATACCAAAACGATCTTTGCAATGCAAAATATTTATACTGTAAATACTTCATACAGGGATACAGATCCTGTGCCCAGTTGACTGTAAAATGATAACTTTTTTGGCCTCACCTCTCTGGAGAAGGACTTGATCTTGGTGAAGGACTTCATGATGAGGTAGATGAGGTCATCCTCTGCATCTTCTCCCTCCATGATGGCACAGCTGTCTGCAGCAGGCAGCTCACACTCCTTATCTCCAGCAGTCATCATCAGCTTGGAGTATTTATACTCCAGCCTGCATTGAGAGGGGAGAGAAAACGCACACTGTCACTGGTGTGCATGCATGCACGAACACACACACACACCACCAATCCTTAAAATGGCTACAGTTATCTGCATAGACACACAGACTATACCTTAATTGTGAGAAGTGGCGACCCGTCATTCAGGGCAGAGCCCCACCAATATATATATTTTTTGGGCTTGCCTGTTTTGCATGTTATTTTGGCATGAATACATGTCACATATCAGTTTGCAAACAATGTAAAAATATATATAAAATAATTGAGTTAATAAAGCCGCATACAAACATGGTCTCGTTTATGCTTTCTTGAGTAAGGCAGCTCCAAAATACAGGTGTTTCAGCCTAGCTCTGTGGTGGTGGGGCAGCCAGCGGAAAATACGGAGTGTAGGGGTTGGTAATGTTCTCTAGTTACACCGGGATTGGCTCAGTGTTCTGTCACTCATGGGGAGACTAGTCACCGCCAAGTCGAAGCGTAGAGCTCGAAAATTCAAGCCCTTTGGGTGCTGCCATAGAGATACATTAGAAGTGCCCATCCAAGAAGGCTCAAGGTCATTGACCACAGATAAAATGACGTCAAATCACGTTATATCTACAGTAGCTTTGATTGGACTGATCATGTCAACATCATACTTTCAAAATGTTAGCTAGCAGTCATCATCATGAATAATGTCGACAATCTACTGGCAAATCCTTTTTAATCCTTGCCATATGAAGATAAATAATGAAGAGAAATTATAGATAAAACGTATCGGTGTTCATCGGCCATTGGACATAAACATTACGCAACAAGTTGGAAATCGCAAATTCAACAATGAGTGGTTTGGAAGGAGTCAGTGGCTAACTGCAAGCATTGCAAAGCAATCACTAGCCTGCTATTGAGTGGAGTGGCTGTGTGGTCCCAAGTCTGGGATTAAGGGTCTATTTTTCAAGCTTAAAATGATAAACATTCAACATTGGCCATGCTGTCAATGAAGCATGATTTGTGCCGCGCTCAAAACTGTTAACTCGGAAATCTGACTTCAGTGAGTTCAAGACAACTGGGAACTTGGGAAAAAACGAGCTCCGACTGGGAAAATGAATTTTGAACGGTCATCCAACCCGGAATTGTAAATCGGGAACTCGGGCCTCTTTCTAGAGCTTCGACCTGAAGATCACTGACGTCATCATGATTCAACCTTGTTTTTTTCTGAGTTCCCAGTTGTCTTGAAAGCACCATAAATCCAGAGCATGCCAGACTTTGATGACAAAATTTGCCCACGAAGGACCGCCGCGCCACCTTCCTGTTCAAGTGAGCACAGCACAACAAGGTGAGTCCAAAAATGTATTGTATGCTGCTGCATAAATGATGTAATATGCCAGGGAGATATGTATACTGTAGCTAAGAAAGTAATACTAAGTGTATGTTGTGTAGTAACTTGTTAGTAGCTCATGTGCCTCACCCTAATAATTTGGTCTATTTTCCCCTCTTAATTTCGCCTACTGTTCTGACTTGGTGGTGCACATGCAGCCTATAACCTGTTTTAGAGAAATGTAATCATCAAATATTGTAAGAGCTTTCATTGTCTGCTTATATGCCCCCTTTATTTATCATACGGTTCTGACTTGGTGTACACTGTAAGAACGGCCCATGTTCTGAATTCTGTCGCTGTACATTTCAAAAGTGCTAAACAAATAAGTTAGTTATATTGACTATGTCAGTCCTAGCTTGCTCATTAATGTCTTAATTGAAATTACGGATTGCCTCTTATCGTCCCCTTATGCCATTGTTTGTAAATCTCAATTGTCATTAGAAACCACATTTTTTAAAGCAAGTGAGCCATATCAGCTATGTTTTTTTTTTAAAGAAAGTAAATGAGGCTGAATGAACTGTTTCGCTGCCAGACAAGGGCTCCACTGATAGCCAGGTGTGGCAGTGGTAAATTGTTGGGACAGCTTTATGTAGGCCCTAACAGTTTGTGAGCACCGTTTGAGTGCAATTAATGTATTGTTTAGGGTTGTGGCTTTGCTGGCATGCATCCCACTTTTTTTGTTTGTTTGCCCCACCAAGATTGACATGCTAAATGCGCCACTGTATACAGGACCGTACAGCGCAATACAACGTGACTGTGACTGCACTAATTTGAGATCAACCGTGTCCTACAATGCATAGCACCATCATCTTCAGAACAGGGCTACAACTGAACAATGAACTTGAATACCTCTAAACAGTGAAATACAATGTAATACCCATATAATGTCTTACCATACACGTATACAATTACAGGGCATGTAAACAACGCACTGGGGGACATTATCCTTTACAAATACAAGGTTAATATGTACTTGCATATCGACAAGGACGCACACTGGCCTTGGCTAACACAATGAAAGCTAACTGGTGTGAAAACACAAGGATGGCTGGAACTTGACTTGTATCGAGCTGATCTTCTTCTCTGAGCTGGAGATCACCCAGCATGCTCTGGTCCACTTCACCGGTGGGCAGAGCTACAGCTCTGATATGAGGAATTAACATTACTAACATGATTTAACTACAGATACTTCACAGCCTTTTGTACACTTAGTGTACAAGAGAAAGTAGTGCACTTTATTTTCTGTCAATATACCTGGTAATAAACAACTCCAAAGGGGGCACTATAAAATCTGCTTTTTTATATATTTTCCCAAATTATGTTCTCAGTTTTAGTTTTCACTCTTAAAATTGCAATTGTTCATCCAGAAACAACGAAATTGGATGTTCTGAGGCCATGTCAATGCTTAAATCACATCAGAAGACAAAAAAAATGTAGGTCTGTAAGAACTAAAATGTTTAGATTATTTTTGTGTAATTCCCCTTTAATTCCGCATCTGGCCCTTTAATTGTACATCTAGCAAGTGAGGAATGTGCCATCTAGCAATGGTTCTGTACTGCTGCTGCTCATTTAATGGCAAAGTTGGCAAATCACAAATAATAGATACAAATGATATCACATCAACTGGCTAAACATGGAGTAATAAACTAACGAGCACCACAGACAGAAGGCCAATATTGCTGGAAATGAATTTGCAGATGTTGTATTAGGTTTGGCTTTTTAAGCCAATAGTGGATAACCAGGGGAGGGATAATGTCAAAGTTGGGTTGATAGAAGCTGGGAGCTTGTGGTGTCTGATACTTGTTAGATTTGTTTGACAGTTTGTGGTGGAACATGTGAAAATTGCATGTACTTTCAGAATAGTTTGGGCTGGTAGCTACTGGTAGCTCGTGATCGACCAGTAGGAAATCCATGCTGTAGCCAAATACCATGGTACGATCAGGCTACTGATCTTTTTCCTACCATAATTGCCGCAGCCTTGCCAGACTACCAAATTACTTTGGCCTAAATTTGAATTGTTTATGCATGTTAATATGTATATATGTTATTTATATTTTATTTATATTCTTTATTACATGTATCGTTTTTATTTCACTTTGACCTGCATTGTTGGGAGTTTAGAGTTTAAGATTTTCCCCGTAATTACACCTGCAACCATGTACATGTGACTTCTAATCTGAAATTGTGGTTGTTGAATCTCTGTTCACCAACAAATTGGGCCGTATAAAAATGCACACAGTCTCATTTCATTCATACAGCTGATGAGATCGTGCACCTGTCAAGTGCGGCAATGTCTGCTAAAACGGCATTCTCTAATGCGAAAAATAAAAGACTGAGTAAAATAGACAATGTTGCTGTCCATTCATTTAATTAAAACCCTATCATTTTATTTAATTATTTTCGGAGCTCTAGAGAACGGAAGCCTGTGCCTCATAGGTAGGCTAGAGGATGCTGTATCAGCGGTCGTGGCATAAATTCAACCCTCCACCCCAAATGAGTATCATCTCCAGTGTGGAGCGGTCCTGCAAGCTGTTTTTTGTAGTCTACCTTCAGCTTAACAATGATGATGCGCACACCGTTTTCTTCACCTTCTGTGGCCCTTTTTTTGTCCAAATTGATGCATCCAGTGATTTGCCCATACAGTGGGGAAAAAAAGTATTTAGTCAGCCACCAATTGTGCAAGTTTCCCACTTAAAAATATGAGAGAGGCCTGTAATTTTCATCATAGGTACACGTCAACTATGACAGACAAAATGAGTAAAAAAAATCCAGAAAATCACATTGTAGGATTTTTTATGAATTTATTTGCAAATTATGGTGGAAAATAAGTATTTGGTCAATAACAAAAGTTTCTCAATACTTTGTTATATACCCTTTGTTGGCAATGACACAGGTCAAACGTTTTCTGTAAGTCTTCACAAGGTTTTCACACACTGTTGCTGGTATTTTGGCCCATTCCTCCATGAAGATCTCCTCTAGAGCAGTGATGTTTTGGGGCTGTCGCTGGGCAACACGGACTTTCAACTCCCTCCAAAGATGTTCTATGGGGTTGAGATCTGGAGACTGGCTAGGCCACTCCAGGACCTTGAAATGCTTCTTACGAAGCCACTCCTTCGTTGCCCGGGCGGTGTGTTTGGGATCATTGTCATGCTGAAAGACCCAGCCACGTTTCATCTTCAATGCCCTTGCTGATGGAAGGAGGTTTTCACTCAAAATCTCACGATACATGGCCCCATTCATTCTTTCCTTTACACGGATCAGTCGTCCTGGTCCCTTTGCAGAAAAACAGCCCCAAAGCATGATGTTTCCACCCCCATGCTTCACAGTAGGTATGGTGTTCTTTGGATGCAACTCAGCATTCTTTGTCCTCCAAACATGACGAGTTGAGTTTTTACCAAAAAGTTATATTTTGGTTTCATCTGACCATATGACATTCTCCCAATCCTCTTCTGGATCATCCAAATGCACTCTAGCAAACTTCAGACGGGCCTGGACATGTACTGGCTTAAGCAGGGGGACACGTCTGGCACTGCAGGATTTGAGTCCCTGGCGGCGTAGTGTGTTACTGATGGTAGGCTTTGTTACTTTGGTCCCAGCTCTCTGCAGGTCATTCACTAGGCCCCCCGTGTGGTTCTGGGATTTTTGCTCACCGTTCTTGTGATCATTTTGACCCCACGGGGTGAGATCTTGCGTGGAGCCCCAGATCGAGGGAGATTATCAGTGGTCTTGTATGTCTTCCATTTCCTAATAATTGCTCCCACAGTTGATTTCTTCAAACCAAGCTGCTTACCTATTGCAGATTCAGTCTTCCCAGCCTGGTGCAGGTCTACAATTTTGTTTCTGGTGTCCTTTGACAGCTCTTTGGTCTTGGCCATAGTGGAGTTTGGAGTGTGACTGTTTGAGGTTGTGGACAGGTGTCTTTTATACTGATAACAAGTTCAAACAGGTGCCATTAATACAGGTAACGAGTGGAGGACAGAGGAGCCTCTTAAAGAAGAAGTTACAGGTGTGTGAGAGCCAGAAATGTTGCTTGTTTGTACGTGACCAAATACTTATTTTCCACCATAATTTGCAAATAAATTCATAAAAAATCCTACAATGTGATTTTCTGGAGAAAATAAATCTAAAATTTTCTGTCATAGTTGACGTGTACCTATGATGAAAATTACAGGCCTCTCTCATCTTTTTAAGTGGGAGAACTTGCACAATTGGTGGCTGATTAAATACTTTTTTTCCCCACTGTACGTAACGAGGAAGGAAGCATGTAATGATAAACTGCTTTTAAACATGATTGTGACTGTAACTGACTGTATTTCACCCGTATGGCATAACTGTAACAAACTGCTCAATAAGTGCATTAGGTAACCTAAAGAAAACCTACTGTATAGTGATGCTTCACTGAATGTTTTACATTTATTTTGAATAAAAACTCAGACTTCAGATACATTGAATTGAACTGTAAAGTTTCTGGTAACTGTAATTTCCTACAATAGAATTTGCTACAATTTCTGTGATTTTCAATGTAAAATCTTAAAACAGAAAATCCATGATCCATTCTTTTATGATCCATTATGAAAAGCAAAAAAATAAAAAAGCATAGTGACTGACCAGTTGGAGCATAACTCATTTATATTGACAGAAAGAAACATTTGTCTGTATGTCTCAGCTGGTATCCTCTGAATTTGACCTCCATAAGTGCACAATACACTCTTAAATATAAAGGTGATATCTAGAACCTAAAAGGGTTCTTCGGCTGTCCCCATTGGATAACTCTTTGAATAACCCTTTTAGGTTCCAGGTAGAACCCTTTTGGTAGAACCCTTTTGAGTTCCATGTAGAACCCTTTACACAGAGGGTTCTACATGGAACCCAAACGAGTTCTACCTGGAACCCAAAAGGGTTCTCCTATGGGGACAGCCAAAAACCTAAAAGGGTTCTTCGGCTGTCCCCATTGGATAACTCTTTGAATAACCCTTTTTGGTTCCAGGTAGAACCCTTTTGGTAGAACCCTTTTGAGTTCCATGTAGAACCCTTTACACAGAGGGTTCTACATGGAACCCAAAAGAGTTCTACCTGGAACCCAAACGGGTTCTCCTATGGGGACAGCCAAAGAACCCTTTTGGAACCCTTTATTTCTAAGAGTGCACTGTAAATTACAAGCCACCATAATTTAAGATTATCTAGAAACCTGATCATATATGAAGACATATCCTTCACACAACAAGTGGACATATTTTATGAGTAGTGGTACTTTGCTATTGTACATGGAAATACAATACATTAACAAAAATATGTGGACACCTGCTCGTCGAACTCCATTAACATGGAGTTGGTCCCCACTTTGCTGCAATAACAGCCTCCACTCTTCTGGGAAGGCTTTCCACTAGATGGTGGAACATTGCTGCGGGGACTTGCTTCCATTTAGCCACAAGCATTAGTGAGGTCGGGCACTGATGTTGGGTGATTAGGCCTGGCTCGCAGTCGGTGTTCCAATTCATTCCAAAGGTGTTCGATGGAGTTGAGGTCAGGGCTCTGTGCAGGCCAGTCAAGTTCTTCCACACCGATCTCGACAAACCATTTCTGTATGGACCTCGCTTTGTGCACGGGGGCATTGTCATGCTGAAACAGGAAAGGGCCTTCCCCAAACTGTTGCCACAAAGTTGGAAGCACAGAATCATCTAGAATGTCATTGTATGCTGTAGCATTAAGATTTCCCTTCACTGGAACTAAGGGGCCTAGCCGGAACCATGAAAAACATTAAGCTCCTGACGAATAGTTATTGTGCTGACGTTGCTTCCAGATCAGTTTAGAACTCGGTAGTGAGTGTTGCAACCGAGGACAGACGATTTTTACACGCTACGCGCTTCAGCACTCGGCAGTCCCATTCTGTGAGCTTGTGTGGCCTACCACTTCGCGGCTGAGCCGTTGTTGCTCCTAGACATTTCCACTTCACAATAACAGCACTTACAGTTGACCGGGGCAGCTCTAGCAGGGCAGAAATTTGACAAACTGATTTGTTGGAAAGGTGGCATCCTATGACGGTGCCACGTTGAAAGCTCTTCAGTATAGCCATTCTACTGCCAATGTTTTCCTATGGAGATTGAATGGCTGTGTGCTCGATTTGCTTGTCAGCAACGGGTGAGGCTGAAATAGCCAAATCCACTAATTTTTGAAGGGGTGTGAACATACCTTTCGATATATAATGTATAGTGTATCATCATCATCGTCATCATCATCAATCTGCATTTTCAAATAAAATACATATGTTAGTGTTAAAGATGCATTTATGTTAGTTTTGAATCTTAAAGGCAGAGATATAACCAGATGTACTAGTGGTGGTTATTGTTGTACTGAGTACCAGTACTATCCCAACTCGGTACTAAACTCAGCAAAAAAAGAAACATCCCTTTTTCAGGACCCTGTCTTTCAAAGATAATTAGTAAAAATCCAAATAACTTCACAGATCTTCATTGTAAAGGGTTTAAACACTGTTTCCCATGCTGGTTCAATTAACCATAAACAATTAATGAACATGCACCTGTGGAACGGTCGTTAAGACACTAACAGCTTACAGACGGTAGGCAATTAAGGTCACAGTTATGAAAACTTAGGACCCTAAAGAGGCCTTTCTACTGACTCTGAAAAACACCAAAAGAAAGATGCCCAGGGTCCCTGCTCATCTGCGTGAACGTGCCTTAGGCATGCTGCAAGGAGGCATGAGGACTGCAGATGTGGCCAGGGCAATAAATTGCAATGTCCGTACTGTGAGACGCCTAAGACAGCGCTACAGGGAGACAGGACAGACAGCTGATCATCCTCGCAGTGGCAGACCACGTGTAACAACACCTGCACAGGATCGGTACATCTGAACATCACACCTGCGGGACAGGTACAGGATGGCAACAACAACTGCTCGAGTTACACCAGGAATGCACAATCCCTCCATCAGTGCTCAGACTGTCCGCAATAGGCTGAGAGAGGCTGGACTGAGGGCTTGTAGGCCTGTTGTAAGGCAGGTCCTCACCAGACATAACTGGTAACAATGTCGCCTATGGGCACAAACCCACCATCGCTGGACCAGACAGGACTGGCAAAAAGTGCTCTTCACTGACGAGTCGCGGTTTTGTCTCACCAGGGGTGATGGTCGGATTCGCGTTTATCGTCGAAGAAATGAGCGTTACACTGAGGCCTGTACTCTGGAGCGGGATCGATTTGGAGGTGGAGGGTCCGTCATGGTCTGGGGCGGTGTGTCACAGCATCATCGGACTGAGCTTGTTGTTATTGCAGGCAATCTCAACACTGTGCGTTACAGGGAAGACATCCTCCTCCCTCATGTGGTACCCTTCCTGCAGGCTCATCCTGACATGACCCTCCAGCATGACAATGCCACCAGCCATACTGCTCATTCTGTGCGTGATTTCCTGCAAGACAGGAATGTCAGTGTTCTGCCATGGCCAACGAAGAGCCCGGATCTCAATCCCATTGAGCACGTCTGGGACCTGTTGGATCGGAGGGTGAGGAGTAGGGCCATTCCCCCCAGAAATGTCTGGGAACTTGCAGGTGCCTTAGTGGAAGAGTTGGGTAACATCTCACAGCAAGAACTGGCAAATCTGGTGCAGTCCATGAGGAGATGCACTGCAGTACTTAATGCAGCTGGTGGCCACACCAGATACTGACTGTTACTTTTGATTTTGACCCCCCCTTTGTTCAGGGACACATTATTCCATTTCTGTTAGTCACATGTCTGTGGAACTTGTTCAGTTTATGTCTTAGTTGTTGAATCTTGTTATGTTCATACAAATATTTACACGTTAAGTTTGCTGAAAATAAACGCAGTTGACAGAGAGAGGACGTTTCTTTTTTTGCTGAGTTTATATATCCTGTCTTTATCTACCAGTACTATCCTAACTTAATACTATATAAACTCTCTTTATCTACCAAAGCTGTTCTGCTGGGTGATTTCTGGCAGTGAGACCTCTACAGCGTGTTAACTCTTCCAACCTGAATAAGAGCAAAGCACCAAGAGGTGCTAGCATGAATCTTAACAATTGACTCTGTCTTTGTTTTCCTGTCCAGTAACTGCAGAGGGTACGTGCGATGGCTGCTCCTTCCACTTCCTATGGCGGTCTCAGTATGCCTGTCCACTCTGCACAGAGAGCCACTACAGAGAGATAGTCAGTGCCTGCAGACAGGGAATACAGGTAAGACATTACATTACTCGGGCTCCCGAGTGCCGCAGCGGTCTAAGGTACTGCATCTCAGTGCTTGAGGCGTCACTACAGACCCTCTGGTTCGATTCCAGGCTGTATCACAACTGGCCGTGATTGGGAGTCCCATAGGGCGGCGCACAATTGGCCCAGCATCGTCCGGGTTTGGCCGGTGTAGGCCGTCATTGTAAATAAGAATTTGTTCTTAACTGACTTGCCTAGTTAAATAAAGGTAAAATAAAATAAAAACATTACTACATTACTTACAGTGCATTCGGAAAGTATTCAGACCACTTGACTTTTTCCACATTTTGTTACGTTACAGCCTTATTCTAAATTGGATTAAATAAATACAAATCCTCATCAATCTACACACAATTCTCCATAATGACAGTGAAAACAGGTTCAGACATTTTTGCAAATCTATTAAACATAAAAACAGAAATACCTTATTTACATAAGTATTCAGACCCTTTGCTCTGAGACTCGAAATTTAGCTCAGGTGCATCCTGTTTCCATTGATCATCCTTGAGATGTTTCTACAACTTGATTGGAGTCCACCTGTGTTAAATTCAATTGATTGGACATGATTTGGAAAGGCACACACCTGTCTATATAGTTGACAGTGCATGTCAGAGCAAAAACCAAGCCAAGAGGTTGAAGGAATTGTCCGTAGAGCTCAGAGACAGGATTGTGTCAAGGCACAGATCTGGGGAAGGGTACCAAAACATTTCTGCAGCATTTAAGGTCCCCAAGAACACAGTGGCCTCCATCATTCTTAAATGGAATAACTTTGGGACCACCAAGACTCTTCCTAGAGCTGGCCGCCCGGCCAAACTGAGCAAATGGGGGAGAAGGGCCTTGGTCAAGGAGGTGACCAAGAACTCGATGGTCAGTCTGACAGATCTCCAGAGTTCCTCTGTGGAGATGGGAGAACCTCCCAGAAGGACAACCATCTCTGCAGCACTCCACCAATCAGTGGAGTGGCCAGACGGAAGCCACTCCTCAGTAAAAGGCACATGACAGCCCGCTTGGAGTTTGCCAAAAGGCACCTATAGGACTCTCAGACCATGAGAAACAAGATTGAACTCTTTGGCCTGAATGCCAAGGATCACGTCTGGAGGAAACCTGGCATCATCCCTATGGTGAAGCATGGTGGTGGCAGCATCATGCTGTGGGGATGTTTTTCAGCGGCAGGGACTGGGAGACTAGTCAGGATCGAGAGAAAGATGAACGGAGCAAAGTACAGAGAGATCCTTCATGAAAACCTGCACCAGAGCGCTCATGACCTCAGACTGGGGCCAAGGTTCACCTTCCAACAGGACAACGAACCTACGCACACAGCCAAGACAACGCAGGAGTGGCTTCGGGACAAGTCTCTGAATGTCCTTAAGTGGCCCAGCCAGAGCCCGGATTTGAACCCGATCTAACATCTCTGGAGACCTGAAAGTAGATCTGCAGAGAAGAATGGGAGAAATTCCCCAAATACAGGTGTGCCAAGCTTGTAGCGTCATACCCAAGAAGACTCGAGGCTGTAATCGCTGCCAAAGGTGCTTGAACAAAGTACTGAGTAAAGGTGATATTTAATATAAAAAATAAAAAAAAGTTTTATAAATGTGCAAAAATGTATATAAACCTGTTTTTGCTTTGTCATTATGGGGTATTGTGTGTAGATTGATGAGGGGGGGAAAACTATTTAATCAATTTTACAATAATGTGGTAAAAATCAAGGGGTCTGAATACTTTCCGAATGCACTGTACTTAGTTAAGAGTCTTTGCTTGCTTTGAAGCATAAGGCTACAACAAGCCTACTAGCTACATCACCAGACAGTCCTTTGCAGCTTTCTCAGATTCTCAACTAGGCACATTGTCTAATGTAGACTTACAATAACACTATCAAAACAGCAAAATTATACCAATGTGTGTCTGTGTTTGTATGTGTCTCTCTCTTCTCTCTCTCCCTCCCTCAGAGAACCATCTACGTGTGGCAGCAGGCCCTGCAGTGTACTGGTGGTGTGTCCCTGCCTGCCCAGACGGTCAGTGCCTGTGTGACCCTGGACTTCTGGCTGAAGGTCGGAGAGTCCACGGGGACGATCGCTGCCAAACTGCTAATCAGCATCAGCTGCTACTTCTGTAAGAGGACTCGCAAGCAGTGGCGATTTTACCATGTACATCTTGGTGGGGCAACAAAACAAATATTGTGGGATGCATGCCAGCAACGCCACAACACAACACTAAACAATACATTCATTGCACTATAACGGTGGCAAACGGTGCCCACAAACTATTAGGGCCTACATAAAGCTGTCCCAACAGCAGTCCCAACTACACCTGGCGTTTGTTTATTACTCCATGTGTAGCCAGTTGATGTGATAACCATCTTGTGGGTTGACAGAAATACTTTCCCAAAAACCTTCTCAATTAAATGTTAACTGCAAAGTAGGCTTACCTGGCAGAAGTATATAATTTGTATCTATTATTTGTGATTTGCCAACTTTGCCATTAAATGAGCAGCAGCAGTACAGAACCATTGCTAGATGGCACATTCCTCACTTGCTAGATGTGCAATTAAAGGGCCAGATGCGCAATTAAAGGGGAATTACACTAAAATAATCTAAACATTTTTGTTCTTCCAGACCTACATTTTTTTGTCTTCTGATGTGATTTAAGCATTGACATGGACTCAGAACATCCAATTTCGTTGTTTCTTGGTGTACAATTGCAATTTTAAGAGTGAAAACTAAAACTGAGAACATAATTTGGGAAAATATATAAAAAAGCAGATTTTATAGTGCCCCCTTTGGAGTTGTTTATTACCAGGTATATTGACAGAAAATAAAGTGCACTACTTTCTCTTGTACACTAAGTGTACAAAAGGCTGTGAAGTATCTGTAGTTAAATCATGTTAGTAATGTTAATTCCTCATATCAGAGCTGTAGCTCTGCCCACCGGTGAAGTGGACCAGAGCATGCTGGGCGATCTCCAGCTCAGAGAAGAAGATCAGCTCGATACAAGTCAAGTTCCAGCCATCCTTGTGTTTTCACACCAGTTAGCTTTCATTGTGTTAGCCAAGGCCAGTGTGCGTCCTTGTCGATATGCAAGTACATATAAACCTTGTATTTGTAAAGGATAATGTCCCCCAGTGCGTTGTTTACATGCCCTGTAATTGTATATGTGTATGGTACGACATTACATGGGTATTACATTGTATTTCACTGTTTAGAGGTATTCAAGTTCATTGTTCAGTTGTAGCCCTGTACTGAAGATGATGGTGCTATGCATTGTAGGACACGGTTGATCTCAAATTAGTGCAGTCACAGTCACGTTGTATTGCACTGTATGGTCCTGTGGCGATTTTAGCATGTAAATCTGGGTGGGGCAAACAAACAAAAAAAGTGGGATGCATGCCAGCAAAGCCACAACACAACACAACACTAAACAATACATTAGGTCCCCTGTAGCTCAGTTGGTAGAACATGGCGCTTGCAACGCCAGGGTTGTGGGTTCTTTTCCCACGGGGGCCCAGTATGAAAATGTATCACTCACTAACTGTAAGTCGCTCTGGATAAGAGCATCTGCTAAATGACTAAAATGTAAATTAATTGCATTCAAACGGTGCTCACAAACTGTTAGGGCCTACATAAAGCTGTCCCAACAATTTACCACTGCCACACCTGCCTATCAGTGGAGCCCTTGTCTGGCAGCGAAACAGTTCATTCTGCCTCATTTACTGCCTTTAAAAAAAACATAGCTGATATGGCTCACTTGCTTAAACAAACGTGGTTTCTAATGACAATTGAGATGTACAAACTATGGCATAAGGGGACGACAAGCAGATAAGAGGCAATCCGTAACTTCGATTAAGACATTAATGAGCGAGCTAGGACTGACGTAGTCAATATAACTATTTGTTTAGCACTTTTGAAATGTACAGCTACAGAATTCAGAACATGGGCCATTCTTACAGTGTTCTCCCTGTACACCAAGTCAGAACCGTATGATAAATAAAGGGGGCATATCAGCAGACAATGAAAGCTCTTATAATATTTGATGATTACATTTCTCTAAAACAGGTTATAGGCTACATGTGCACCACCAAGTCAGAACAGTAGGCGAAATTAAGAGGGGAAAATAGACCAAATTATTAGGGTGAGGCACATGGGCTACTAACAGCTTACTACACAACATACACTTAGTATTACTTTCTTAGCTACAGTATACATATCTCCCTGGCATATTACATCATTTATGCAGCAGCATACAATAAATTTTTGGACTCACCTTGTTGTGCTGTACTCACTTGAACAGGAAGGTGGCGCCGCGGTCCTTCATGGGCAAATTTTGTCATCAAAGTCTGGCATGCTCTGGATTTATGGTGCTTTCAAGACAACTGGGAACTCAGAAAAAAACAGGGTCGATTCATGATGACGTAATTGATCTTCAGTTCGTAGCTCTAGAAAGAGGCCCAAGTTCTGGATTTATAATTCCGAGTTGGATGACCGTTCAAAAAGTTTTTGCCCAGTCGGAGCTCGTTTTTTCCTGAGTTCCCAAGTTGGCTTGAACTCACTGAAGTCAAGTTTTCGCAGTTCCAAGTTAACAGTTGTTTTGAGTGCAGCACAAATCATGCTTCATTGGCAGCATGGCTAATGTTGAATGTTTATCATTTTAAACTTGGAAAAGAGACCCTTAATCCCAGACTTGGGACCACACAGCCACTCCACTGAATAGCAGGCTAGTGATTGCTTTGCAATGCTTGCAGTTAGCCACTGATTCCTTCCAAACCACTCATTGTTGAATTTGCGATTTCCAACTTGTTGTGTAATGTTTATGTCCAATGGCCGATGAGCACCGATACGTTTCATCTATAATTTCTCTTCATAATTTCTCTTCATATGACAAGGATTAAAAAGGATTTGCCAGTAGAATGTCGACTTGATTCATGATGATGACTGCTAGCTAAGATTTTGAAGGTATGATGTTGACATGATCAGTCCAATCAAAGCTACTGTAGATAAAACATGATTTGACATTTTATCTGTGGCCAATGACCTTGAGCCTTCTTGGATGGGCACGTCTAATGTAACTCTAAGGCAGCACCCAAGGGGCTTGAATTTTAGAGCTCTACCATTATACTTGGAGGTGACATAGTGTCCCAGTGAGTGACAGAACACTGAGCTAATCACGGCACAACTAGAGAACATTACCAACACCTACGCTCCGTATTTTCCGCAGGCTGCCCCACCACCACAGAAAGCACTGAGCTAGGCTGAAACACCTGCATTTTGGAGCTGCCTTAAGAAAGCAAAAAAGAGACAATGTTTGTATGCGGCTTCATTAACCCAATTGTTTTTTTTACATTGTTTGCAAACTGATATGTGACACGTATTAATGCCAAAATAACATGCAAAACAGGCAAGACCCCCCCCAAAAAACATTATTTTACTTGTTTATTATTTTTTGCTAAAAATGTGGGGCTCGAAACAGGTGACAGGTCACCACTGAGCGCAACAAACACAAAGGGATACAATTTGGCAGCAAAAACATTTATTTCTCTTCATCAGCAACGTTGTAACATTTCTAGCTGTTATAATGCCACGAAGGAGAGATCCCTTTCCTTTACATGAGAATGCCTTCTCATTGACTGGGGCAAGGCAGTGTCAGGTAGACCTACATTGCTGCCATAGCACTGATTATACTTTTGGGGGTCAAATATTTTAAAACCTTATGAAGTAGGTCTAACGTTAAATTATTTCCATTATTTTATCACTTAGCTTATGCATTCTTTCCAACTGCCCAGAAAGAGCCGTTTGATAAACCAACTCACATAATTTAAAATGACGAACCGTGGAGTCATCTGATTGACATGGCAACTCTGGCTTGCATCAGAAGGAATGTCCTGTATCATTACTGGCAGGTAGGCTAATATTCGAGCTCTTGAAGTCCTATTATCAGCTTGACACAAATGGCAACATGAAAAAACAAGTAAGCCTACTAGCCAAATGTATCTAGCACAATATAAACTTTAACTTGATTGATTCATACGCACATTCTACAGAAACTGAAGACATGCAGAATTTACATCATAAAATTACATATAAATGAACTTACAATCATCTATCCCATCCAAGGCACCTAAAGACAACCTAGACTTCCATCTGAAATCAACAAATGAACACCACCAAGAGTTCTTCGGTAGTAAGAACTTGACCTTATACCAGAGGGAGACTGTTACTGACAACCATGGGTGAGTGTGACGAAACCAGGAGGCTAGGGGTCAGAATTCACTAAACATGGGCCTAAAACTAGGGGAAACGCTCTCAACTGTGGTGCTGCGGTAGTCTAGAGCAGGGTTTCCCAAACTCGGTCCTGATGACTTGTTCAATAAATAATAACTAATGGGGTGTATTAGCAAATACTTTGATGGGCAGGCAAGGGGATGATGAGCATTAGTGAAATCAAAGCTATAATCAAGTAGTCTGAAAGGAATATCTATGGTCATTTACTTTGACTGGTATATAAAGAGCTTTTTGACCATGTCCATAACTACTGGGACTTCTAACAAACAGTGTCGTCATAGTTCTGACCTAACGGTAAGGGTCCCTAGTTCTGACCTAATGGTAAGGGTCCCTAGTTCTGACCTAACGGTAAGGGTCCCTAGTTCTGACCTAATGGTAAGGGCCCCTAGTTCTGACCTAATGGTAAGGGTCCCTAGTTCTGACCTAACGGTAAGGGTCCCTAGTTCTGACCTAATGGTAAGGGTCCCTAGTTCTGACCTAACAGTAAGGGTCCCTAGTTCTGACCTAATGGTAAGGGTCCCTAGTTCTGACCTAACGGTAAGGGCCCCTAGTTCTGAACTAATGGTAAGGGCCCCTAGTTCTGACCTAACGGTAAGGGCCCCTAGTTCTGACCTAACAGTAAGGGTCCCTAGTTCTGACCTAATGGTAAGGGTCCCGGGCCTGGCAAAGTATGAGGGACACCAGTTATCAAAGAAAAGAACCTACCTTTCTTTTGTCTCCACATAATCTCATTACCTCTACCAACAGGAGATATGCCAGGAAGCACTATTGTGGATTCTACTCTCTTTAATAATACCAACTCACTCAGTGGACATCCCACTCAACTTCCAGCAAACTACCCCACATTAGCTTAGTAGCTAGCCAGCCAACTACAGCCAACTTCTTAGACCAGGGCACAATTTTCGAATTTATGGCAGATCAGAATCGCTGTTATACTCATTGGCCGGTGTGGAGAATGCGGTAAAACCACAAATCTCCTCGGCACTAGTATATCTGATCGAGTCATCACTTCTGACCACAATTTCTTGTGGAGGCCCTTAAGTTAGTCGAAGCTTCATGCTCATGGCCTCAGAGGCTCGCATATCGGGTATTATCATTTCCGAATCGGAACAAGGCCAAACCCCGACCAGATCAAATAAGATCACTGTGTAGTTTTTTTTTTGGTGGCTAGACTTACAAACATAAAACGATCACTCACACTCTCTCTTGCATTCTCACGCTCACAACGGTCACTCGCACAAACAAACAAGCGCACAAACAAACACGCATACAACCATTCAAACAAAACAAGAATGGCTACGTTTCCGCGTTGGCGAATTTATAGAGCGCAGGGAATCATGGGACATTTCGTGGGGGGAAAGGTTGGAGTAAAATAATAGCGTGCCCTCATGTGGCCATAAATGGTAACCTGCGCTTGCCTTGTATTGAGTAGGCAGTTTACATGTGCTTGTTTATAATGAATCACACAATATGCTTAACTTATAAATGGTTAAACTTTATTAATTGACTGCAATATATTTTACTTTATTTTCCATTTCCACCCTCTATTCCACCTTCATCTACATAATAGAAAATCACACTTATAAAAACAAACTGCATCAAGGGATCTCAAATCAAATCACATTTTATTTGTCACATACACCTGTTTAGCAGATGTTATTGCGGGTGTAGCGAAATGCTTGTGCTTCTAGCTCCGACAGTGCAGTAATATCTAACAAGTAATATCTAACAATTTCACAACATATACCCAACACACACAAATCTAGTAAGGAATGGAATTTAAGAATATATACATTAATGGACAAGCAATGACAGAGCGGCATGGACTAAGATACAGTAGAATATTTTAGAATAGAATACAGTATATACATGATGAGTAGTGCAAGATATGTAAACAATCTTAAAGTGACTAGTGTTCCATTTTATAAAGTGGCCAGTGATTTCAATAGGCAGCAGCAGCCTCTAATGTGCTAGTGATGGCTATTTAACAGTCTGATGGCCTTGAGATAGAAGCTGTTTTTCATTCTCTCGGTCCCTGCTTTGATGCACCTGTACTGACCTCGCCTTCTGGATGATAGCGGGGTGAACAGGCAGTGGCTCGGGTGGTTGTTGTCCTTGATGATCTTTTTGGCCTTCCTGTGACATCGGGTGCTGTAGGTGTCTTGGAGGGCGGGTAGTTTGCCCCCGGTAATGTGTTCGGCAGACCGCACCACCCTCTGGAGAGCCCTGCGGTTGCGGGCGGATAAAGTACTGGCAACTGCTGAAAGATGTTGGTCATTTTTGACAGATCATTAGTATCAAACTTCTCTAAATGAAGCATGAATGTCCAATTAATGGCTGTGTTATACATTGGTCCTGTGGAGGTACACTTTTCCAAACTCCTGAACTCCAAAAGCACTAGATTCACAGTAAAATCCCCAAAGTCCCCCATTTGAATGTACAGAAAGAGATACATCAACCACCCTGTTTTGACCACTGACTGCACACAGAGGGGTACTCTCTCATGTTGTTGATCTCTGTGTCAGTCAGTGTCTTGACCTTTTTTCATCACCACTAACTCAAATAACATCTCAGTTCAGAAAGTGCAGGGTGTGTGGCATGTTGACGGAGAGAAGATCCCTTTTGGAAAGTGTGTAGCCCCATCCTCTTCCCTTCGCCACATTGTTCATTGTTTCCAAGCTCATAGCCAGTGTCCATGTAGCCTGGCCACAGATCTGTTTGTGCTGTCTTGCCAACTCCATTGATGTCATTGTCAAAGAAAACCTGAGACCAGGCTAGTGTCCATGAGCAGCCGACTAGACAGTCCAGTCCCCTAGTTGGTCACTTCAGAAAGAGGACATAGAACGCCATGGTCACACAGGATAGAGCCACTGTCAGGTGAAGTCTGGTCCCAATCACATATGCTGTTGAGACAAGAACAAAGACAATCCCTGGTGATATCAAGTTTTAAACAACATCACATTTCAAACTCATTAGAAAAGCAAGTGGGAGGTGTGTGTACAAATGCACAAGTGATATGCATGAACTTTTATTGAAATCATGTTTAACTTTCCCTTTAAAATAGCACATTAATAAGCAGACCCTTTACTATGTTTTAGGGATGCCTGATGTAATCCTGTTGACTAATTATCAATCTCTGGCATGTTAATTAGGAGGCACCATCTTATTCCCATTTAATACCTTTGTAGAACACTCCCCAGACCCCTCTCTTCTCAGCCAGCCCTTCATGCGAGGAACTTTCTTCAGGTAGGCACACGTGCAGAAAGCCGAACACCAGTAAACCATTTACATTTTTAGTCATTTAGCAGACGCTCTTATCCAGAGCGACTTACAGTTAGTGAGTGCATACATTATTTTATTTTTTTCATACTGGCCCCCCGTGGGAATCGAACCCACAACCCTGGTGTTGCAAACGCCATGCTCTACCAACTGAGCTACAACCATTGAATGAATACACTGCTCAGGGACATACACATTAGCAAACTGATGTAATAATTTCATAGATTTGTTTGTAGACCATTTGTTTACTAACTTGCTGAAGTTGAACGAATTGTGCATTTCAAGCAAGTGTGGCATTCATTTAGGGCTTTATTATGCATTAGCTAGCTACCTGCTAGTTAGATGGCGAGCAGCACCTTAAACTTCCTGGTGGCTAAAGTTAGCTTGCTAGCTAATAAGCAATTGTACTTAAACCATTTTTTATAATGATACAGAAATAAGCGTCGTATAATACCGTTTGCCACTGTCACAGGTTGTGGTCACTGCCAAGTAGTTTATCTGTCTACTTTTGGTCGTTTTATGTTGGATAAATTGTCTTTGTAGCAACATCTGTGTAAACAGGCTGATCAGTGAAACAGGAAAACGTCGATTGAAGTGCTGCTGGAAAGGGAAGACCAATGGATTGACGATCAAGAAGCATCACAGGAACAGAAGGCATTCTCAAAGCAAAGGTAACTGCTACTATATTTACATTTGTTTGACTGGATAAACATGTACATGGTGAATCTATCTGAGTAGAAGGGCAATCTAAGGGCTTTTGAGACACAATGAAAGCCAGTTGCAAGACCACTTCTTTTCCATATCTGGTACAATGAGGGTGCATCTCTTAGTTAAATATTTTTTATTTTCAATTTCCCTTAATCCCTTCATTTGCGTTCTGCACTGATGTGAAGAGCTAAACTGGTCCTAGATGATGTTAACAGATCTGTGTGGAAAGGAGACAATGAGACAAAGCCACTTTAGACTGTTGAAATGCACCCCATGTGTGGGACAATTCACCTCTTTCCATTCACATGTAGGGTTGGTTTCCCAGACAACCTTTCTCCATTCACATGTAGGAAAAGTTTCCCAGACACTGATTAATCCTAGTGCTGGACTAAAAAGCTATTTCGATGGAGAATCTCAATTTGTAATGTTTTTTAGTCCAGGACTAAGCTAAATCTGTGTCAGGGAAACTGACCCTTAATGTATAATGAATAACCCTATCTATAATCTAAAGTAGCAAGCAAGCATACTCTATCACTCCTTTGATTCCCCCAGGCCAGTTGGTTCCTGTAGCATTCCATTATTGGAGCTATTGGAAAGACCTTCCAGTAACCCCACTATGTATTAATTTACTTGAAAGCATATAGGCCACAGGAGGTTGGTGTCACCTTAATTGGGGAGGACGGTCTCGTGGTAATGGCTGGAGCGGATTTAGTGGAATGGTATCAAATACATCAAACACATGGTTTCCAGGTGTTTGATGCCATTCCATTCACTCCGTCCAGCCATTATTATGAGCCGTCCTCCCCTCAGCAGCCTCCGCTGATATAGGCCTTTGTCCTTAGACCATGTTGTCTTATTTACTAGACAGCATTAAAGGGCTCAGCCGTCGAGGGGTAGACTCCCAAATACTTATAGGGAAGGGCACTCAACATGTACTGCACTGACACAAATGACTGATGATTGGTTGAAAGAAATTGATAATAAGAAGATTGTGGGAGCTGTACTGTTAGATTTCAGTGCAGCCTTTGATATTATTGACCATAACGTGTTATGGCTTTTCAACCTCTGCCATATCGTGGATTCAGAGCTATCTATCTAATATAACTCAAAGGGTTTTCTTTAATGGAAGCTTCTCTAATGTCAAACATGTAAAGTGTGGTGTACCACAGGGCAGCTCTCTAGGCCCTCTACTATTTTCTATTTTTACCAATGACCTGCCACTGACATTAAACAAAGCATGTGTGTCCATGTATGCTGATGATTCAACCATATACGCATCAGCAACCACAGCTAATGAAGTCACTGAAACCCTTAACAAAGAGTTGCAGTCTGTTTTGGAATGGGTGGCCACTAATAAACTGGACCTACACATCTCTAAAACTAAGAGCATTGTATTTGGTACAAATCATTCCCTAAATTCTAGACCTCAGCTGAATCTGGTAATGAATGGTGTGGCTGTTGAACAAGTTGAGGAGACTAAATTACTTGGTGTTACCTTAGATTGTAAACTATCATGGTCAAAACATATAGATTCAATGGTTGTAAAGATGAGGAGAGGTCTGTCCGTAATAAAGAGATGCTCTGCTTTTTTGACACCACACTCCAAAAAGCAAGTTCTGCAGGCTCTAGTTTTGTCTAATCTTGATTATTGTCCAGTCATGTGGTCCAGTGCTGCAAGGAAATACCAAGTTAAGCTGCAGCTGGCCCAAAACAGAGCAGCACGTCTTGCTCTTTATTGTAATCAGAGGGCTGATATAAATACTATGCATGCCAGTCTCTCTTGGCTAAGAGTTGAGGAGAGACTGACTGCATCACTTCTTCTTTTTATAAGAAACATTAATGTGTTGAAAATCCCAAATTGTTTGCATAGTCAACTTACACACAGCTCTGACACACACACTTACCCCACCAGATATGCCACCAGGGGTCTTCTCACAGTCCCCAAATCCAGAACAAATTCAAGAAAGCGTACAGTATTATATAGAGCCATTATTGCATGGAACTCCGTTCCATCTCATATTGCTCAAATAAACAGCAAACTTGTTTTCAAAAAACAGATGAAGCAACACCTCACGGCACAATGCCTCTCCCCTATTTGACCTAGATAGTTTGTGTGTATGTATTGATATGTAGGCTACATGTACCTTTAAAACATTTTTATGTAGTTCTGTCCTTGAGCTGTTCTTGTCTATTAATGTTCTGTATTATGTCAAGTTTCATGTTTTGTGTGGACCCCAGGAAGTGTAGCTGCTGCTTTCGCAACAGCTAATGGGGATCCTAATAAAATACCAAATACCAAAAATACAGAGGGGACTCTGCCATCACTGCCATGTTATATTGGTTTAAAAGCAACATAGCAACTTTGCTTGTTCATTCTGCATTATGTTACATTTGTAATTTGTAATAAAAGCAGCATTGATGTCCAAGGCAATTAGCTAATCTCACCTCCTAATCCCGGGGGGTTGTGGGTTGTGGTTTAGTCTGAGTTTCAAATGGCACCCTATTCTCTATGACCAGAGTTCTGGTTAAAAGTAGTGTACTATATAATGAAGAGGCTGCCATTTGGGATGCACCCTTAATCTTGAATGGCGTAATGGGATTATAGGGGTTGACTACCACCACTGTGTGTCTACAACTGGTAGGTTAAATCATTGAACTGTAACCTACAGACACTCTTCTTCTCAGAGACATCACTACTATGTTGGATTTGGGAGCTGTAAAGAAGCAGACGCCTGTATGTGTAGAGGTGCTATTGAATAAGAGAGGGGGAGAGAGATCTTGTGGCTTGATAGAAACGGAGGACTGTAGCGACCGTGCCATGGAAGGGTCATACAATGCAAAGAAAGTGAGTCTGTTTATTATCGTCTGAACTCCTTTCTGAATTGGTGGCTCAACTGTCACGCCTGGTTGTCTTTTGGCCACCTGTCATAGGTGGTGGGTGGTGGCCATAGAGATACATTAAATTAGTGTTATATTCAATTTATGGTGGTGACTGACAGTGACAGGTGATTCTGATCAACACAGTAAAGAAGCTGATCTGTGACCTTCTAGGAATGGATACCAAAGCTGACTATGCATTGATGCTATGTGTAGCCGGCGCGGTCTGCTCGTTGCCGACTACTGCGTTGTGTTCCGGTGCACTGAAGACAACACACTGGCGTACTTGAAGGCACTTTATTGTGTACAACTCTCTCAATCTGTTCAACATCAAAGAGAGAAAATGTTCAAAACTCTACCCTCGACCAGAATCCGCCTCTCCCAGCCGAATACAATGCAGACTCAGTATAATCACATTCAAAAATACAAGGAATAAAATACAACATCATTGGAAAATAAACATTGCATCTGGTGTATATCTTATGTATGTGTCATATTCATGTTATCTCTGCCAAAAACTCTGAGCTTTTAGCCTTTACATTAATACTGTGCAACATGACATAAACCATCTTTCAAATGGGTAATACATACAGTAATATGCACGAAGCAACATGTAATCCTTCACATTTGAGCTTTTCAGTGCCATTAAACACTAATCAATACATGAAAACATTTTAAATGAACACATTTTTAACCTGATATAGGGAATACATACCTGTTCAACATCAAAGAGAGAAAATGTTCAAAACTCTACCCTCGACCAGAATCCGCCTAACATAAAAAGAACAACGTGAGCTTCATACAAGAGGATAGAATGATGATTGCTAACTTACAGCTAAACAGAACACGAGGTTAGCTAAGTTAGCAATTTCTCAACTCTCAAAAATGGCTAAATTCACGACACAACTTGATTAAATGTACGTACACTCATCATATAATATACATACAAGTTACTATGTGCACTGAAACGTTTTAGTTTTAACAGGTATATCAAGTTTATGTCACGCCGAAGTGAACACGTACCTCTCCCAGCCGAATACAATGCAGACTGAGAAAAGCATGACCTCCCTCCGCATATAACCAAACCAACTCTAGAGGGCGCACTTACACAATTAAACTCTCCCAATATCTGTAAACTACACAAAATGCTGAACAATACAATATTTTGGTGAAATCAACTCACAAAATAAAATAAAAAATAGAAAATGAACGGTTGCAAAAATCTGTAATTCTTTGACCTGTTACATTCACCCCTCTTTAATTTCACCAAAATCCTTCACACTTCGAGGGTGGAAAATAACCAAAAACATATAGAATAAAACTCTTGTCCACTTGGTCCAAGATAGCCCTGGGACTCCATTTCCCATATACAGCGTATAAAGCTACTTACAAAGTAAGTTAAAAGAAAACAGCAGTTGATCAGGCTACTGCCCCTTCTAGTGAATATGATGCCTTATACATCATATGAAATCTTGGAACACTTTCCCTCCATTATGAACATCTCATGACCCAGGTCATACTACTGGTAATAAAGAAAAATATCTCAATCTCAAAAATGTATCTAAAATAAAGAACGGAAAGACAGTGACCTTCTGACTCCTGTAACAAAACCCTTGGTGAGTGGTTTTTGCACCATGTTCTCTATCAAGCGATCGACTGCCTTAACAACCCTGCCAGTACGTGTTCTGACAACCTGACTTTCAAACCCTTGTACTTGAGGGGGTATCTGACTATCAATCAGTGTAACAGGTGAATTGACGTCCGAAGACCCTGTCTCATCTAAGTCAGGAACATCAATTGGGGCAACAGAGTCAGTGTCAGTCATGTGCAAATCAGGGGGGTCACTGGAATCCGACAAGTCTCTCACAGGTGAGTATTCATTTTCCCCTTGGCCTCTGACCTCTTTAGACTGGGCTCTCGTGGGTGTCAGTTGAACAGACTTCCTGGACAGAGAGTGGGGCGTCTCATTCTCCATCTCAGACTCATCAGCTTCTCCAATAGACTCAGAGTCAGAGGATGCGTTTAACCACGAACATGTACGGTCCTCAGAAGCATCTACTGCTAGGCCACTCAAAGCATCAACAGAAGGAGGCTGAAACTCACTGGCCACATCCGAGGCAGCTCCATTCGTCTCTTCATCGCTTAGTTCTGGCATGGGCAAGAAGCTCACGTCCAACATCAAATTCCGATGAACAACTTTTGTTTTCCCACTTTCGTCTCTGACTTTGTAAACGTGAGTCTGAGGGTTCCGGTCTATGATGGTATACATAGTGGCTTCCCACTTATCCGCTAACTTCCTCTTCCCTCTCTCTGCTTTATTAGCTAACAAAACTCGGTCGCCAACGTTCAAGTGGGTTCCACGAACTCTCTTGTTGTAGCCATCAGCTTGATGTTGCTGTCCTTTCCTCGCATGCTGCTGAGCTATGTCGGCAGCCACATGGAGGTTCGCCATCAGTTTCTCTGCATAGGTCTTATAATTCACCACGACTGGATCCCTCAAGACTTGTTTGAAGACCATGTCTACTGGGAGTCTGGGGACTCGACCATACATCAAATAGAATGGAGGATATCCAGTTGTTTCATGAGTGGTGGCATTATACGCAAAAGTCAAAGTCTGTATCTGTTGGGCCCAGTGTTGCTTAGCTGTCAGGGGTAGGGCACGCAACATACTGCCAAGTGTCCTATTGAACCTTTCGGTTTGCCCATTTCCCATGGGATGATATGCTGTTGTGTGTGTTTTCTTAATCCCTGTGAGGCTGAGGAGTTCAGCTATGAGTTTGCTTTCAAAATTGGCCCCTTGATCAGAATGTATTCGCTCTGGGAAACCGTAGATGCAGAATACGTTATCCCATAACTTCTTTGCTATTTGCTTTGCAGTTTGGTTTACGCAGGGAAAGGCATGAGCCAATTTTGTAAAGTGGTCTGTTATGACTAACACATCGACAGATCTTTGCTTACAGTCCTCAGCACTCCAAAAATCAATGCACACCAGCTCCATGGGTGCCGAAGTGCGAATGCTCTCCAAGGGAGCTCGGGCAGCTGGTTCAGGGGTCTTTGCAAGGATACAGCGTTGGCAGCATTTCACATATTCCTTGATGTCTCTTCCCATTTGCGGCCAGAAGAAACGCTGTCGGGCGAGGTGTGCTGTTCTAGCCTGCCCTTGATGCCCAGCGAAATCATGCACACCAGCGAGAGCTTTGGCCTTCAAGCTAGCAGGCAGCACAAACTGATACCTCTTCTCTCTGCTTAATGGGTCTTTGGTTACCCTATATAGGACTCCGTCCTGGACTTTTAGATGATGCCACTGCTTGCACAGTGTCTGGGTCGTAAGAGATAACCTCCTCCTCCCTCGCCTAGGTGGTGGCTCACCCCTCTGAATGAGTGGCAGGACTTCCCTGATAACTGGATCTATTTCCTGGCTGTGCCTCAGCTCGCCGATGGAGAGGGCTGGAAGTGTGTCTTGTTCTGAGGGCACCGCCTGGGGAAGAACATTGAGAAACTGTGTTGCTCTTATCTCTGCTCCCCTTTCCCACTCTACATGAGCTTCACAAGCAGATTTCACATGAGAGGGTTCTTGACTGCTGGCCAGCCTGTCTTGAGTGGGGTCCATAGTTACACAGCACCCTGCATCAAGTGCCTGGAGACACTGGGTCTTACTCCGGAAGAGATCTTGGACTTTCTCCTCTTTGGTTCCCTCCGCCTCGGCCAAAAGACTTCCATAGGGCTCACTGATCAACCTTTGGCTCACTGATTTAGCAAACGGATCTCTACTCAGGGCATCTGCCACAATGTTCTTTACCCCAGGAATGTGTTTGATACTGAAGGTGTAGGGGGAAAGCTTTGCCACCCACCTCTGTTCGCAAGCGTCAAGTTTTGGTTTGGTCATTATATAGGTCAAAGGATTATTGTCGGTCCACACTGTAAAAGTGTGGCCTTTCAACCAGTGGCTGAATTTTTCACAAACACTCCATTTGAGCGCCAAGAACTCCAGTCGGTGAGCAGGATACCTCTTTTGTGAGCCAGTGAGGGTCTTGCTGGCAAAGGCGATCGGGCGTGCCTTTGTTTCTCCTTCTGGTATCTGGGACAGAACTGCCCCAAGGCCATCAAGAGACGCATCAATGGACAAAACCAAGGGCTTAGTAAAGTCTGGATGGCTAAGGACCACACAATTCAGGAGCTTCTCCTTAAGGCTGGCGAAAGCGGAATCGCAGTCAAGGGTCCAATCCGCAGGTTTGAGCTTTCTGTAGACTCCCGCATTCTGACTGTACTTCCCGGCCTTTCCTCTCCGTTTCTGGCCAGCTGTGAGAGCAAACAGGGGTTTTGCGATGGAGGAGCAATTTGGTATGTAGTGTTGGTAATAAAATACCATCCCCAGGAACGACTTCACTCTGCGAACTGAAGGAGTGCAGCCATCATCTTCCATCAAGTCCCTCTTTGACATTTTGGTGATGACCTCGACCTTCTCTGGGTCAACAGCAACACCGTCACTGTCAACGATGTGTCCGAGAAACTTCACAGATCTCCGCAACAGATGGCATTTCTTTGGACTCAACTTTAGATTGTGCTCCCGTAGCCTCTGGAAAACAACCTCTAATCTGCTGAGGGCCTGCTGTTCATTGGGGGCAAATATCAAGAGATCATCTAGGTAGCACAAGAGACTGCTGAAGTTAAGATCGCCAAAGATACTCATCATCATCCTCATGAAGGACGCTGGACTGTTGCAAAGCCCCTGTGGCATTCTGTTATACTCGTGCAGGCCTAATGGTGTTGTGAAGGCGGTATACTTTTTGTCCTCCTCATGCATGGGCAAGTTATAAAATCCAGACGTGAGGTCCATGGTGCTGAAGACAGCATTACCGCCAAGGGCAGCCAAGCAGTCCGATTGATGGGGCAAAGGATGAGCGTCCTTGATAGTTCTTGCATTCAGCCATCGAAAGTCTGTGCATATCCGGAGGTCGCCATTTTTCTTCCAAACCATCACGAGTGGAGAAGCATATTCACTCATTGATTTCCGTATGATTTCCTGTTCCTCCATCTCGGTGAGAACTTGGCGCAGCTTTTGATAATGGGCTGGCGGCACTCTGCGATATGGAAGACGGAAGGGACGGTCGTCAGTGAGGCGGATCCTATGGGCAAAGCCCTTGGCTTCTCCACAGTCAAGATTATGCTTTGAAAATATATCCTGATATTTCTCCAGCAATGTCACAAGTTGGAGCTTGGTGGAGGGGCTCGCTTCACAATGATCAATATCGACATTTCCTAGACCAGACTTCTGCAGTCTGTCTTTCAGGTCACCGTTGTCGTCCTGTTTCACATGAGTCACTCCAACAGAGCCAGCATCACTCTGACAGGAACCCTGGAACAGTGTGAGATCTTCAGCTGCAACACAAGTAGAGACGTCCGCAAGCTTGCTGTTCCTTTTCAGTGTGAGTGGTTTGTCTGAGATATTAGTGACTTTCATGGGAGTCCAGCCATCTCCCCATAGCGGTGTTACCACTCTCCCCACCATAATGCCCCGAGGCACACACCTGGAGGTTGTAGGCTCCACCATAACTGTACTCCCAGGTGACTTGGGTATATTACTTGGCAGTCTTCCCCACAGCAGGTACTCTTGTTTGGGAAGGAGAGTCACCGCCTGAGTTAGCTTCACTGTCCCTACTTTTCCTGGGACATCTTCACCCCCTCCATCTTGTGAGACTGGTCATCATTTCTAGAAACTGTTCGCCATCTGGAGACCCTTTTGTGTTGCTCGAGATAAGTGTCCAATAACTGTTCTCGTTTTTCAGCTGATGCAGTACACGTTTCAACATGTTGGTGCCTACTATTATGTCGTCTTTCTGACCAGTGATCACCAGAACTGGGACCATGCACTTTACCCCATACAGACTTAGTTCCATGTCATACATGCACTTGGGGCGCACTTGTACTCCTCCACAGCCAACAAGGATGATATGCTGTGAGAGTTCTTGATGTGGGGTCAAGACGCTATCCGATAGTAGTCTCTGCTCTGCCTCTTCACTTATCGTGCAAGCCATTGAGCCTGTATCGAGGAGCCCTTGCAACTGAGCACAGCCATTAACTGTCACCGGTGCGTGAAATAACTCACTGAACGTCTCAACTCTGTGAATATTCTGAACAATTACCGTGCAATTATCAGACATTGCTTTACAGACATTGACATACATCTCCTTCAATTCTTCACTTTCTTCAAGGGTTGAATCTTCAACGCTCACACATCCCCCTTTCCGTATGTGAGCTATCTAGTTTAAACTGGCTCCACCTTGCTCAGAGTTAGGTGATGTGTGCGTTAACTGTGGCTGAGCGTTAATTCTTGGCCGGCGTTGTTGGCATTCTCTCTTCCAGTGGCCGGGCTTGTAACAGCCCATACAGAGGTTCGCCTGTCTACAGTGTGCAGTAGTTGAATGTTCGGCAGACTGACAGACTTTACATCTACTCTGAACAATGGCTGCTGGCCCCCTGCTTGGTGGCACGACTGCTGTTGTGTGTGCCGTCTGCTCTAGCACACGGTCCAGCAAGCCAATGAGAGACTGCATGCAGATGCTCTCTGTCTGAGGAGAGGATGGAAGCCCCATTGCCTTTGGGTAACCCGTAAGGTCTGTTGGGTTTTCAGCAGCGACTGTCTCTGTGGTTAATGCCTGAGCATGTGCACCAATGTTCTTTGGCCGATAAGATTTGGCTTGACACATTGTTCTAGCCTCTCTCTGTTGTTCAACGAGGTGTTCATGAATCTCATTTGCTGTCCACTTTTCAGCTGTTTTGCACTTTAGGACACTTGCAAGAGCGGGGTCGGGACAGTGTTTCACCAGCATCATTGTGACTTCGTGAGAGGGGTCCTCAATGTTTCGCCCCTGCCTTCTCAGACACTCATCTGCGACATCCACAGCCTTGTTCAAGCGTATCCAATAGTCCATGGGACTTTCTCCAGCCAGAGGAAGTGTGTTATAGAAATCTGCTAAAGGCATAGAGGAGTAGGTTAACTCACTGAAATGTTGTTTCAGAATATCAAAGACGAGCTTGGAGTTCTCAGCTGGCTGCAGCGATGGCATACTGCGCAGGGTAACTTTAACAATGTCTCTAGCCTTTCCCATTAGTCTTGACATTATCTCCTGGGAGTGCTCTTGCGGGTGTACACCCCTCTTATTCAGGTAAACGCTCATAATCTCTTCCCACTCATGCACTGTGTGTTTGTCTGTTCCATCACCCCTGAAGTACGGCGGCTCTTTGACATCTGTCTTCATGACTAACTTTACTCCTGTCATGTTCAAATCAGACTGTCCATATCCTAAGTTCAGGCTAGGCGTAGGAGTGGTTTGGTTATCTGCACTACCAACAGATCTCTGTAATTGGCTAGCAATGTTCTCTCCTATTTCATGAGCTAACTGTGTGATGAGACTCCCTAGGTCTGCAGAACTCACATGTGAACTAGACACTGGCTGACGTGGAGAATGTTCATCTGTTTGGGTGTGAGTGTATGAAAATGCAGGACAGCCCACTGAACTAACGCTGCTTGCAATGTCTGCAGCATCTCCAACACTAAATGGTGTCTGCGCATCCTTGCCATCAGCCATTTTTTTTTTTTTTTTTTTAAATAGAAAGTTGTAATAGACTATGGTAATGATATGTGAATCACCAGAACATGTGAATATGAAGAAAAAAAATTGTACAATGATAGAAGTAGCTGAGGTAAGCAATTAAGAGCTACAATTTACACATTAATGTTTGCCCTTATACTTGTAACATTCCGAAGAGGTTCCTACTCGTCACAGCAACCACCGGCGATCACCCTGGCGATGATCTGAAGCGAAGATAATCCGGGTCACGGCACCAATGTAGCCGGCGCGGTCTGCTCGTTGCCGACTACTGCGTTGTGTTCCGGTGCACTGAAGACAACACACTGGCGTACTTGAAGGCACTTTATTGTGTACAACTCTCTCAATCTGTTCAACATCAAAGAGAGAAAATGTTCAAAACTCTACCCTCGACCAGAATCCGCCTCTCCCAGCCGAATACAATGCAGACTCAGTATAATCACATTCAAAAATACAAGGAATAAAATACAACATCATTGGAAAATAAACATTGCATCTGGTGTATATCTTATGTATGTGTCATATTCATGTTATCTCTGCCAAAAACTCTGAGCTTTTAGCCTTTACATTAATACTGTGCAACATGACATAAACCATCTTTCAAATGGGTAATACATACAGTAATATGCACGAAGCAACATGTAATCCTTCACATTTGAGCTTTTCAGTGCCATTAAACACTAATCAATACATGAAAACATTTTAAATGAACACATTTTTAACCTGATATAGGGAATACATACCTGTTCAACATCAAAGAGAGAAAATGTTCAAAACTCTACCCTCGACCAGAATCCGCCTAACATAAAAAGAACAACGTGAGCTTCATACAAGAGGATAGAATGATGATTGCTAACTTACAGCTAAACAGAACACGAGGTTAGCTAAGTTAGCAATTTCTCAACTCTCAAAAATGGCTAAATTCACGACACAACTTGATTAAATGTACGTACACTCATCATATAATATACATACAAGTTACTATGTGCACTGAAACGTTTTAGTTTTAACAGGTATATCAAGTTTATGTCACGCCGAAGTGAACACGTACCTCTCCCAGCCGAATACAATGCAGACTGAGAAAAGCATGACCTCCCTCCGCATATAACCAAACCAACTCTAGAGGGCGCACTTACACAATTAAACTCTCCCAATATCTGTAAACTACACAAAATGCTGAACAATACAATATTTTGGTGAAATCAACTCACAAAATAAAATAAAAAATAGAAAATGAACGGTTGCAAAAATCTGTAATTCTTTGACCTGTTACATATGGATGCTGTTGCTTTCTGCATAGTCAAAATGTTATGGGGTTATATTGAAGGCAGAGCAACAACTCTACTGTGCCTATACTTAATCAGTAGTACAGCATTACAGACAGTGTGTGGATTGATCCAGAACAATCAAAAGATTAGTGCAATCTAAAAGATTTCAGACAGACATTTGTGGATTTCTTTGCAATAGTCTGGAGGTGTATGTTGGTGTTTTTTGGGAAAGGATCAGCGATAATCACTCAAGTTTATATAACGTTTCATTTTCAGTTAGGAGAATTTTACAAATTGTTTAGTCCAATTTTACTTTGGATGTACCTATGTTATATCAATTGTGTGTTGTCTATCCTTCTATCGTAACCATGCATTGGGCTTTGAATTAATTATTGCATAGTCTACAGACCATGACCAAAAATGTTTTATTCAACTCGATCAGTTGTTTTGCTTCAGGTCCGACCACTGATGTTACCACTGGTGGCCACAAGGTGGCCAAGTGGGTTGTAAAACGGGTCATCTGAATGTTACAATAAGGGAAGAGCTTACTATTGAACTGATTTGACCATAAACCTACGGTATAATGATACAAATTCAATCCAATATGTTTTCCCCCAAGAAAGCAACAAAAAAAGTGCCCTAGTTGTTGTGAATGATCAAAATGACATTAATTTCTATAGATATGGATTGGTCCAAGAATGTCATTGTGTCACGTTCGTTTAAAGACGGGTCGGACCAAGGCGCAGCGTGATATGCGTACATGTTTATTTAACGATAAACACACGACAAAACAACAAAGGAAACGAAACGTGAAGTCCAAAGGTACAACACACCTTACACGGAACAAGAACCCACAACTAGACAGTGCCAAAAGGCTGCCTAAGTATGATTCCCAATCAGAGACAACGAGCGACAGCTGCCTCTGATTGGGAACCACACCGGCCAACATATAAATACAAATGTAGAATATTCACACCCTGCCCAAACTAGCTAGCTAGTTAGCTCTCTAATGTTTTACACCATGCCCTTGCTACTGTGTGTTGCGGATGTGTGGTTCCCTACTGTATCATATTACTGAACATTTGCAGTACAATGTTTTGTTATACTCTGCTGGAGTTAATTAATGGCCGATCTTCTCTCACATTTCAGGTGCTTCCTCAGCGGCCAGGATTTTGGCACCATAGAAAAGGTATATCTATAGTAAAAGCTAAGACTGATTCAATTAATAAATGATGTGATCTCAGATTTGATGGTACAAGTGTTGATGATCACAAGTTTACTGGAGAACTGAGACCAAGTAGAGACTTTTGGACAGGGTGGATAATGGTATAATATAAGGCAGTTTATTCAGAGGTAAAGATATCTGGAATAGCGTGCACGGACTCGTTCGTCAAACTCGTAGGGAGCTATCTGAAGAGAGCCCCGAAAACATTGTGTGCAGACATTTTATGCAATAAATGAAGTAGGTTGAATCTAGTAGTTCTGATCTTCTGATTGGTCCTGATGAGTTGGGCGAGGTCCCCTCCAGGCTAGTGTCACTGTTGCATTGGCTCTGAGTCGGGTTCTCTGTCTTCAAATGTTCAGCCTAAAAGAGGGGATTTTGTGTGTGTGTGTGTTAACAGTAATGATGTGTGTGTGTGTGTGTGTGTGTGTTTGTGTCAAGGCAGAACTCGTGAGTTGGAAGAACTGAGAGACCTATGGCGTGGGTGTTGTCCTTGGCCACCTGCTGACAAGGCTGACAAGATAGGACCCTTTTGTCCATTGTTATTGGATAGGAACAGAACTTATAACCAGCTCCTGACCTAAATAGATCTTAGCACAACATTTTACTCAACATATCATATTCCATATTCACTATAACAAATATATTTACTACGACACAAGTTGACTTGTGGTAGCCTGAGTTGTAAGTAAGCATTTCACTGTTGTATTCGGCGCATGTGACAAATACAATTTGATTTGTTTTGTCTGTTTTTGCCAACTTATGGAATTGTCTGACAATGACAGCAATGGAGTCTGCACACAGCACACAAACAGATCTGGAAAAAGGCTAGACTTGTGCCAGACTTGTGTGAACCCTTTTCTCTCCTGTAGAGAACTATGTGTGCCGCGACGCCCTGTCCCGGCAGTCTACAGAGTGTAGTGAGGTCCAGGAGGTGAGCCATACGCAGTCCCAGCTGCAGCAGCCCAGGGTGAAACTGAACGGCTCCACGGTGGAGACACCCAGTCACCACGACCTGCACCGTGAACTGCTGGTCAGCACCAAACGGTGGTTGAAATAAACACTCACATATACTTACAATATGCACAGAAATCGACAAAAGGCTCTGTTATATGTCTCTGAAGTTTTAAGAAAGATCACATCTGCTGAAGCATAGACAAAATGAAAAGTGCAGAGATAATAGTTTAGGTACAGTATTATTAACTAAACTATGCTGCATTTATTCCCAGCACCACAAGGAGAGACCGAGTAGTGTGTGTGTGTGTGTGTGTCTGAGCCCCCTATGTGTAATACCCTTTTCACACAATCATGCCAACCTGAACCGTTCTCTTCTGACTTAGATATTTATTTTCACATTGTCCTATCTAGCAACTATGGTGGATGCAAACCAGGCCAGCTCAGCTCTGCTTGGCGCAGTAGTGTAAATATGTCTGGACATGTTGTCTGTTGTGCCCATTTACAGGCCTGTTGCCAGGAGAGAAGCCTGAGCTGAAGCGAGTCCTGGAACAGAGGAGGCTGGAGCAGCATAGAGAGCAGGAACTGGCTCTACAGCCTCCTCTGGAACTGGAGCAGCAGAGAGAGCAGGAACTGGCTCTACAGCCTCCTCTGGAACTGGAGCAGCATAGAGAGCAGGAACTGGCTCTACAGCCTCCTCTGGAACTGGAGCAGCAGAGAGAGCAGGAACTGGCTCTACAGCCTCCTCTGGAACTGGAGCAGCATAGAGAGCAGGAACTGGCTCTACAGCCTCCTCTGGAACTGGAGCAGCAAAGAGAGCAGGAACTGGCTCTACAGCCTCCTCTGGAACTGGAGCAGCAGAGAGAGCAGGAACTGGCTCTACAGCCTCCTCTGGAACTGGAGCAGCATAGAGAGCAGGAACTGGCTCTACAGCCTCCTCTGGAACTGGAGCAGCATAGAGAGCAGGAACTGGCTCTACAGCCTCCTCTGGAACTGGAGCAGCATAGAGAGCAGGAACTGGCTCTACAGCCTCCTCTGGAACTGGAGCAGCATAGAGAGCAGGAACTGGCTCTACAGCCTCCTCTGGAACTGGAGCAGCATAGAGAGCAGGAACTGGCTCTACAGCCTCCTCTGGAACTGGAGCAGCATAGAGAGCAGGAACTGGCTCTACAGCCTCCTCTGGAACTGGAGACTGAACTACGCAAGAGACAGCAGATACTGCTGGAGGTAACACACACACACACACCACACCACACCACACCACACCACACACACACACACACACGCCAAACACACACACACACACACACACACACACACGCCAAACACACACACACACGCCAAACACACACACACACACACACACATACACTCACCAGATACACACACACACCACACACCACACACACATACACCAGACACACACACACCACACACACACACACGCCAAACACACACACCAGACACACACACCAAATACACACACACACACACACACACTATGTAATAAAACACCAATAACATTGGGAGAAAAACAAAGTGTATTTACTATTTACAAAAACAGCAGAAGGCTATGACCATGTTTGAAATGAATCTACTGTCATGTTTCAGTATGAGCAGGAGGAGATCAGGCGCCGGGAGGAGCAGGAGAGAGGAGTCCCTGAGTTTGTACGTGTGAAGGACAACCTGAGGCGCACACAGATGTCTGGGCAGTGACGGCTACTTGACATTCCGTCCCGTCTCATCACCCCCCCGCAGCCTCTCACCACGGAAGCCGTGGCTGCGGCCCATTTCTTCACCCAAGGATCCAAAGAGTGCACTTGTTCACCTCCCTCACCACAATGGTTCTGCCATTGCAATGAACCCATCCTCCTGTTTCTCCCTCCACTGCACCCCATATCCTACAGCTATATGATGAGGGTCAACTTCACTGCAGCAAGTTACTGAAAAGACTACTCCTAGGACTGATATGCATTTCTCGCTGGACTGTTGTAGGAAAACCGGTCATAGGTTTCATATAGAGAATGTGAAAGTGCATAGGTCTACTGAAAACAATGTGTATGTTAAGGACAAATATTTTATTTGATTTATGAATAAATGTTTTTTTTTATAATGATTCACTTTTAGTTTTGAAGTCTGTATTCAACACTAGCAATTGGTTTACAGCAGCATGGTGTCATAATGTGGTGTGTTCCATGTCATTTTGGTTGGTTCATTTAGTTCAAAGGCCATACATTAAGTATATGTTACTCCACTATTGGACACAGGGTAGTGACTGGAACTCTGAATTCTCTTTATGTAATGCAGTTATTTTCTATTTTCAGTTGTCACTCATATAGCTAACCCCCCATCATGACAGATGTTATGTGGATTAGTCTGTTGTTGTTGCTCCTTTTCTTTTCTTAGCAATGTGTTTACCAAGAAGACAATAAAGATTACAAACATTCCCGTTTAAATAACCCTAGTGTTGTAGAATCTAGGGGACAACAACTGTGACAATCAATACTTGGCCTGGCCAGCTCTCCTGCGCTCAACTGTTCCCCAAGGGCTCTTCCGTCTTTCACATGGATATGGGACTTTGTTTAATTAGCCGATCTTTTCATTCCATCACGGGATGAGAGAAAAAAGCTGGCCATCTGGAGGGATGAGGCCGGGGGAGGGATGAGGCCGGGGGAGGGATGATGCCGGGAGAGGGATGAGGCCGGGGGGGGGGTGAGGCCGGGAGAGGGATGATGCCGGGAGAGGGATGAGGCCGGGGGGGGGGTGAGGCCGGGAGAGGGATGAGGCCGGGGAAGGGATGAGGCCGGGGAGGGGGTTGGCCGGAGGAGGTATGAGGCCGGGGGAGGGAATGGTAGCTAAAGCGACATGCTTGCTCTACCTCTCCCCTCTCTGCCCCGACCGGCCAAGTAAAGGGATGACGGCGGATCTGGTCAAGATGCTCCGGGGGTCATTTGTGACTCTGGGGGTTGGGTTTTTTAAATTGATTTTAATGTATTCTACAATCTATCATCCTTCTTCAGTGACTTTAAATACCTTTTTATACCGTTAAATATAATCTGTCAAAACAGCATGAAACAAGTTAGGTGTAATTGTGGATGCATGCCATTTTATTATTCAAGAGGCTACCTCCATCACTCTCCTACCAGCCAGCTGTCCACCGGCACTCGTCTCTGCCTCTCCCACTAACTTTTATTTTCTCCAGCTATTCTTCTCGATCACCCCTTTCTGACATATAACATATCATGTCTGTGTCAATGGGGCATAGCGTGTCTGCAGAAAAGAAAAATGCTCTCGAGTGAAAACGTTAGGAATAATTATCCAACATGAAGTTACATTTACTTTGCTATTCTTTCAAAAACTCGTCCAGAAACTATACCCCGTCAAATAAAAACATGTGACAATTCTAACTAACTTCCGCAGCACGCTTCTCTCTCTTTCCAGAGAATGGTTTGATCCGAGGACAGACGTCCCACCATAGAACGGAACGCCCCCAATATCCATCACACATCTGACTCGAGATAGACTCACCACATTTCTTCAACGAGATGCTGTGGTGAAGTTCTCAGGATTGCTGGACCAACGCTTTTAAAAGGTAAAAAAAAAAATCCAATTTTATAAACGTATTGTTATATGGCACAGTGAGAATACAGTTATAGTAACTGAGTGTACAGTCAGATTGTTACAGTGTAACAATGTAGACAGTTGAAAACTATGGAAAGTTACCGTATCATAATCAGATGAATGTATATAGACGTTCCAACAGGACAACTGATACAAAGTTTCAATTGATGAGTATGACTTTTCAACTCAGATTTATCTGAAAAGTATTATTTTATTCAGACATCAAATATTTTACAGACATTAGATGAGCAACTCTCAGAAGTCCTGTTATTTTACATGGCTATTATTTGTCTGATAAACGGTGAGTCATATGAGCGTTGCTAAAAGTTGACCTCTTAGACCCAGAATTAAACCTGCATTAGTCCTAACATATAACTCAGTGAGAGTGTTGAGTTTATACAACACGCTAGTCATCTTAGTGATACAATCATCAGTATATCCTGTCACATGTTGAAGGCTCTTTAACACAGGAAGACGAGTCAAAAGGACCTAATGGTCTGCAAATTGCTCATTACTGCTAGATTATTCCTGTGTCCATTGGAAAACGAAGCCTCTGATAATGGAAGTTGACATAGGAACCATCTTGCTAATATAGATGGGATTTGGCTTGGCATTGGAGTTTCATTTAAATGAATGATGATCACTCATCACTGTGTTAATTCATTCTTTACATGCTGGTGTGGTCATAGAATTAGAATGAATGACTTTAGAATGCCCATTCTATTCATTCTAATTCTATGGTTGTGGTTGTGGAATTTCAGATGTTCTTCTCTCCCATCTCTGCCCATTGTTTTACCACTATGTTGATGGATACATGTTTTGACTTTACAGTACTGTTGGTCTAGAAGATGATCAAAGAAAGAGAGTGTGTGTATAAAACTGCTCCGAAATCACTCATTCTCTCATTCACTCTTTCACTCACTCACTCACCCACTCACTCACTCACTCACTCACTCACTCACTCACTCACTCACTCACTCACTCACTCACTCACTCACTCACTCACTCACTCACTCACTCACTCACTCACTCACTCACTCACTCACTCACTCACTCACTCACTCACTGACTTACTCACTCACTAGTCCCCCACATTGAATCCCTTTCCCTCTCCTCCACTCCAGCAGACCATGTTGTATCTATACAGACAGAACAGAATGAATCCATTTAGCTATTGACCAGTCTCTGAAATCAGGCATGCTGTAAAGTCATTTAGTGTTCTTCCATAGTATCAGCATTCACTAGAGAATCTTAATTACAGGCTTCACATAGGCCTTGGTTTGGTTTCAGTTGAACTCACACACACACACACACAGAACGCTGAACACACACATGCACACACACACACCTCACTGTTTCCTAGGGTAGCTAGCCCCGTTGGTAATTCCAGCACCCTAGACCTGACCTCAGTGGTAATGACGATGGTGGTGGTGGTGGTGGTGGTGTTGTGGTGGTGGTGGTGGTGTTGTTGTGGTGGTGGTGTTGTGGTGGTGGTGGGGTGGTGGTGGTGGTGTTGTGGTGGTGGTGGTGTTGTGGTGGTGGTGTTGTTGTGGTGGTGGTGGTGGTGTTGTTGTTGTTGTGGTGGTGTTGTTGTGGTGGTGGTGTTGTTGTGGTGGTGTTGTTGTGGTGGTGGTGGTGGTGGTGTTGTTGTGGTGGTGGTGGTGTTGTTGTGGTGGTGGTGGTGGTGGTGTTGTGGTGGTGGTGGTGGTGGTGGTGGGCTACATTCCAAAAGATCACAATTCCCAAAAGCGCACACACACTCTCAAAGGCTCACGGGACTAGGTGGTGGGTAACAGGGGAAGTCTGGGAGACAGACAGTGAATCCGCATCATCATCTCCTCCTATAAACAAACCATTTCCTGGTAGATGTTTAGTTAGGATGGGTGTAACAGAAAGCAGTGATCATGAGAAGCCATCCTTAGATATCTGTCGCTGTTTGCTGTAATCACTGATCATCACAGATCTTTGGAGTAATTAGCTTGTTATGACAACAGCAATGAAGCCAGGGTCTGTACTGTAGGGTGGAGCGTAAGGTAACAGTAATACTACAGGAATATATATATATATACACAGTGATTTCAGAAAGTGTTTAGACCCCTTGACTTTTTCCACATTTTGTTACGTTACAGCCTTATTCTACTTTTTTTTTTTTTATGTCCTCATCAATCTACACACAATACCCCATAATGACAAAGCAAAAACAGGACAACGACTGTATATTATGTCAAACGAGACACCTGTCTTATTCGCGCCCATCTCAGTGAACTAATCCATTGCAGAGGCTGCGGGGATGGCACACTCCAAGAGGAAGGTGTGTTCTTGACCCAATGAAGTGATTTGTTGATTTTTTCCTCAGTCCCTTCCTCTGTTTTCAACAATCATACTCATACACAGTATGAAGGCTATGGTTACGTGTAATGTTAATATGATGATGTCAATGTCTTGGCAATTAGCTACAAGCTACAGAAAAGTTCTGATGTGTTGCCCACATTCTCCACGCTCATTCACAGTATGAAGACATTATGGCTCATACACAGTATGAAGACATTATGGCAAATGATGTTTGTCTTGGCATAGGTTTACAACTTATAGAAAGGTCCTGAATCCTTTCCACTGTCTCAGTGTAGGCCCCTACCTCAGCCACTCAGCTCTGTTCCTTTCCCCTCTCCTCCTCCTGTAAGTCACACTGGATAAAGCATCTGCTAAATGACTAAACTGTAAAACAAATTCAGGGGATTTGTTTGCCTCTGTGTTTTCAGCCAGCAGTGGTGGGTTCACAGTAGACTACAGATATGAGTTACTATGCTGAATGGGAAGAGGATGGGCCAATATGGGCCGACTCAGCCAGTGGGATTCAACACAATAACATCATGGCCAGGGGTTTCTCATACATGGCACCCTATTCTCTGTATAGACGATATGGGGCCTGGTCAAAAGTAGTGCACTATAAAGGGAAAAGGGTGCTATTTGGGACGCTCACAGGGTGATGTGTCCTCCCCATCCCTACAGGAACAGGCCCAATACCCATCTCTAAACATCACTGCTCTAGATAGGACCAGTGGAGTGTCCTCCCCATCCCTACAGGAACAGGCCCGATACCCATCTCTAAACATCACTGCTCTAGATAGGACCAATGGCCCTTGGCCCTCCTGTAGCTCAGTTGGTAGAGCATGGCGCTTGCAACGCAAGGGTTGTGGGTTTGTTTCCCACGGGGGGCCAGTATGAAAAATGTATGCACTCACTAACTGTAAGTCGCTCTGGATAAGAGCATCTGCTAAATGATTAAATTGGATCACAAAAAAAAATACAGTGGATTACTTGGGCTTGGTAACCCACAGCGGCTAAGGCTACATGACCTGAACGTGTAGAGACGTGAGCTACATGAGTTCCAACATGACCTGAATGTGTAGAGACGTGAGCTACATGAAAGAAGTTTACATACACTTAGGTTGGAGTCATTAAAACTAGTTTTTCAACCACTCCACAAATTTCTTGTTAACAAACTATAGTTTGGCAAGTCGGTTAGGACATCTACTTTGTGCATGACACAAGTAATTTTTCCAACAATTGTTTACAGACAGATTATTTCACTTATAATTCACTGTATCACAATTCCAGTGGGTCAGAAGTTTACATACACTAAGTTGACTGTGCCTTTAAACAGCTTGGAAAATTCCAGAAAATGACGTCATGGCTTTAGAAGCTTCTGATTGGCTAATTGACATAATTTGAGTCAATTGGAGGTGTACCTGTGGATGTATTTCAAGGCCTACCTTCAAACTCAGTGCCTCTTTGCTTGACATCATGGGAAAATCCAAAGAAATCAGCCAAGACCTCAGAAAAAAAATTGTAGACCTCCACAAGTCTGGTTCATCCTTGGGAGCAATTTCCAAACGCCTGAAGGTACCACGTTCATCTGTACAAACAATAGTGCGAAAGTATAAACACCATGGGACCACGCAGCCATCATACCACTCAGGAAGGAGACACGTTCTGTCTCCTAGAGATGAACGTACTTTGGTGCGAAAAGTGCAAATCAATCCCAGAACAACAGCAAAGGTCCTTGTGAAGATGCTGGAGGAAACAGGTACAAACGTATCTATATCCACAGTAAAACGAGTCCTATATCGACATTACCTGAAAGGCCGCTCAGCAAGGAGGAAGCCACTGCTCCAAAACCGCCATAAAAAAGCCAGACTACAGTTTGCAACTGCACATGGGGACAAAGATTGTACTTTTTTGAGAAATGTCCTCTGGTCTGATGAAACAAAAATAGAACTGTTTTGCCATAATGACCATCGTTATGTTGGCGGAAAAAGGGGGATGTTTGCAAGCCGAAGAACACCATCCCAACCGTGAACCACAGGGCTGGCAGCATCATGCTGTGGGGGTGCTTTGCTGCAGGAGGGACTGGTGCACTTAACAAAATAGATGGCATCATGAGGAAGGAAAATTATGTGGATATATTGAAGCAACATCTCAAGACATCAGTCAGGAAGTTAAAGCTTGGTCGCAAATGGGTCTTCCAAATGGACAATGACCCCAAGCATACTTCCAAAGTTGTGGCAAAATGGCTTAAGGACAACAAAGTCAAGGTATTGGAGTGGCCATCACAAAGCCCTGACCTCGATCCTATAGAAAATGTGTGGGCAGAACTGAAAAAGCGTGTTTGAGCAAGGAGGCCTACAAACCTGACTCAGTTACACCAGCTCTGTCAGGAGGAATGGGCCAAAATTCACCCAACTTATTGTGGGAAGCTTGTGGAAGGCTACCTGAAACGTTTGACCCAAGTTAAACAATTTAAAGGTAATGCTACCAAATACTAATTGAGTGTATGTAAACTTCTGACCCACTGGGAATGTGATGAAAGAAATAAAAGCTGAAATAAATCATTCTCTCTACTATTATTCTGACATTTCACATTCTTAAAATAAAGTGGTGATCCTAACTGACCTAAAACAGGGAATTTTTACTAGGATTAAATGTCAGGAATTGTAAAAAACTGAGTTTAAATGTATTTGGCTAAGGTGTATGTAAACGTCCGACTTCAACTGTATATACCTTTCATAATATTTCCCCTAATGTTATTAGCCTACCTCCTCTTTCTCTCTATATTGTTGCTTCATTCATTCCTCGCTTTCAACAGTTTAAACTGAAATGAAATAAGTTTTGTTGTTCTTATCTTCATCATTGTAGAATTAGATGCAGAAGGCTTTCAGTTCTCTTCACAAAGATTGAATGGTTATGGGTCTGAATAAATAACTGCTATAGCCTACTGCCATCGCGCGTTCGCTCTTCTTTCAAACTACCCGTGAGTTCTATTGGCTGCTGTCTTCGAATACTCTATTGGTATAAGAAATGCAAAAACAGAAAAATGTCCAGCAAGCTATTCAAGTCTAGCTTTTCCTGCATTGGACTATAAGAGCTAAGGAGCGTTTTTTAAGGAGAGAGGCCAGCGGAGCACAGGTGCTTGCGTACTGCACTAGAGACAGAGGCTATAAGTTAGAAGCTTATTATCAAATAAAATAAAATGTTATTTGTCACATGCGCCGAATACAACAGGTGTAGACCTTACAGTGAAATGCTTACTTACAAGCCCTTAACCAACAATGCAGTTTTAAGAAAGAATACACCTAAAAAATCACAAAAAAATACAATATAAAATAATACGAAATAAAAGTAACAAATAATTAAAGAGCAGCAGTAAAAATAACAATAGCGAGGCTATATACAGGGGGTACCGGTACCGAGTCAATGTGCGGGGGCACCGGTTAGTCGAGGTAATTGAGGTAATATGTACATTAGGTAGAGTTATTAAAGTGACTATGCATGAATAATAATAATAAACAGAGAGTAGCAGCAGCGTAAAAGAGGGGGTGGGGGGGGCAATGCAGATAGTCTGGGTAGCCATTTGATTAGATGTTCAGGAGTCTTATGGCTTGGGGGTAGAAGCTGTTTAGAAGCCTCTTGGACCTAGACTTGGCGCTCCGGTACCGCTTGCCGTGCGGTAGCAGAGAGAACAGTCTATGACTAGGGTGGCAATTTTTAGGGCCTTCCTCTGACACCGCCTGGTATAGAGGTCCTGGATGGCAGGAAGCTTGGCCTCAGTGATGTACTGGGCCGTACACACTACCCTCTGTAGTGCCTTGTGGTCGGAGGCCGAGCAGTTGCCATCCCAGGCAGTGATGCAACCAGTCAGGATGCTCTCGATGGTGCAGCTGTAGAACCTTTTGAGGATCTGAGGACCCATGCCAAATCTTTTCAGTCTCCTTAGGGGGAATAGGTGTTGTTGTGCCCTCTTCACGACTGTCTTGGTGTGCTTGGACCATGTTAGTTTGTTGGTGATGTGGACACCAAGGAACTTGAAGCTCTCAACCTGCTCCACTACAGCCCTGTCGATGTGAATGGGGGCATGCTCGGTCCTCTTCTTTTTCCTGTAGTCCACAATCATCTCCTTTGTCTTGATCACGTTGAGGGAGAGTTTGTTGTCCTGGCACCACACGGCCACATCTCTGACCTCCTCCCTATAGCCTGTCTCGTCGTTGTCGGTGATCAGGCCTACCACTGTTGTGTCATCGGCAAACTTAATGATGGTGTTGGAGTCGTGCCTGGCCATGCAGTCATGAGTGAACAGGGAGTACAGGAGGGGACTGAGCACGCACCCCTGAGGGGCCCCTGTGTTGAGGATCAGTGTGGTGGATGTGTTGTTACCTACCCTTACCACCTGGGGGCGGCCCGTCAGGAAGTCCAGGATCCAGTTGCAGAAGGTGTTTAGTCCCAGGGTCCTTAGCTTAGTGATGAGCTTGGAGGGCACTATGGTGTTGAACGCTGAGCTGTAGTCAATGAATAGCATTCTCACAAAGGTGTTCCTTTTGTCCAGGTGTGAAAGGGCAGTGTGGAGCGCAATAGAGATTGCATCATCTGTGGATCTGTTGGGACGGTATGCAAATTGGAGTGGATATTACGCATAACACATCATTAATTAGCTAAATATAAGACTAATACTGCATTGAATGTATTACCTGAAAGAGGTAGGCTAGGACATCTATATATAGGGCTATATATATATAGGGCTATATATCAATCTAGAACAGGATTATCTATTTTGGATGCAATTTGAATGGAACTGATGGAGAGAGAAAGACCTGTGAGAGAGTGCTAGGCTGTTTCAAAACTCTGCAGCTGCAATAAAAAATTAAGAAATCTTTTCAATTAAAAAACAAGTTGACCCCTGAAAGCCAGATGGAGATGGGTAAATTAGACGTGCATTCGGTCTTTATATTACTGTACCATAGGATATGCTGCAGCAAATGTAGGCCTACCTGTCACAAGAAAAAAAGTTACAATGGTGAGATGATACGTAGGTCTATATGCATTGTGAACTGCGCTCCTACTGAGATGGACTGTCTGTCCCCACCCTGAGCGTTGATTCATCATGCAGAGGATGTAGAGAAGCCAGATTTAGACATTGCATATAATTTAACAGTTCCATTTCACGCCATGCTGTTCATATAAATAATGTATTATAATTTACCGGTTTCTCTCAGTTATTTATCCTGGGGAACACACACACACACACACACAATAGAATGGACCATAAACATTGTTTATGTGTTCAACAGTGTGAGAATGTGTAAGTGAAATCCTAGATGTGCTATATCATGAATCTTCAGTGTCTTTATGTGAGCTGGCTGATGCTACAGAGACAGGCTCAGCATTGAGATATTGTTCCACTTCAAAAGCCCCTCGAGGGTTGTTTCTCTGGACACTGGTTGAAAGGAGAGCTGTCGGAGTGTGTGTGTGTGTGTGAGAGTGTGTGAGAGTGTGTGTGTGTGTGTGTGTGTGTGACTCTGGGAGGGGGGAACAGGTGAAGTCCATGAGAGGTGTAATTCCCTTGCCCTGAAGCCATCTGCTTTCCTGTTCTCTTTTTTGGGGTGCGACGGTGCGTCCCTTTAAACGCCTTCTGACATTCCTAATGGCAACACACACACACACACTCCCTTCGGAGAACAGCGGTGCGCACTGTGACTGTTGCCATAGAGTCCGGTTTCGGATTAACCCCTGGTCCCATCCCACATGTGCCGAGTCAAGCATGGGGGCTGCTGTCTATTGTGATGGGAGAACAGGGCAGGAGGGAGAAGGGAAAGGAGGAGAGGGAAGGAAGAGGAGGAGGAAGAGGAGGAGGAGGGGGAAAGGAGGAGGAAGAGGAGGAAGAGGAAAAGGAGGAGGAGGAGGAGGAGGAAAGGAGGAGGAGGAAGAGGAGGAGGAGGAAGAGGAGGAGGAAGAGGAAAGGAGGAGAGGGAAGAGATAGGAGGAGGAGGAGGAGGAAGAAGAGGAAGAAGAGGAGGATGAGGAAGAGGAGGAGGAGGAAGAGGAGGAAGAGGGAGATGAGGAAAGGAGGTGGGGGAGAGATATGAGGAGGAGGAGGAGGAGGAGGAGGGGGTAGCTAGTAGGGAGTGGATCAGTATTAAAAGAGACATTCAGCATCAGGAATGGAAACTGATATTTTTTAGGTGAAGCAATTTTCCCCTTTCCTGAGTGATCATAACATTGGCTATGTTTTCTAGTGAATAATGATGATTTAATAAATCTGATTGAATTATTTCTCTCTTTTTCCAACAGGTGTTGTTTTAACACTGTGAAAAGGCCTTCCAACAGCCATGGTGGATAAAGAGGTCAGTGACACGGACACTGGGATCATTCTCAACTCTGGTAAGAGCTTAACACATCAACAATGCTGAACCATACATTTGAAAGCTTTAGATCCATTCTAGGTTCAGATATAAATCCTTACGGAAAGCACAGAACGTATTACTAATGCTAAGACCTAAATCTATCGTATCAAATATTGAACTTCAGGGATAAATTCAGGAGCTAGAAGTTTATTGATAGTAGGGTAGCTAGCTGAAATATCTATAATCTATTAATCTGTTAATTCTGTGATAAAAGCTCCAAATGTGATGCCTGCATGAGGCCTGTGCTCTGTGGAAAAAGCCCAATTAACATAATCTCAGGTCCCGACAGCTCCACATCGCCGGGAAAGGACCTGACCACCCACACCCGGGTCATGAGGCTGAAGCAGCAGGTTCTAGAGGAGCAGCTAGTAGACCTCAAGAAGCTCTGCATTAGAGAGGCTGTGAGTAGTCACACTGTTGTATTTATGCATATCTATACCGTTGTTGAGATATATACAGTTGAAGTCGGATGTTTACATACACATTAGCCAAATACATTTAAACTCAGTTTTTCACAATTCCTGACATTTAAACCTAGTAAAAAATGCCATGTCTTAGGTCAGTTAGGATCAGCACTTTATTTTAAGAATGTGAAATGTCAGAATAATAGTAGAGAGAATTATTTATTTCAGCTTTTATTTCTTTCATCACATTCCCAGTGGGTCAGACGTTTACATACACTCAATTAGTATTTGGTAGCATTTCCTTTAAATTGTTTAACTTGGGTCAAACGTTTCGGGTAGCCTTCCACAAGCTTCCCACAATAAGTTGGGTGAATTTTGACCCATTCCTCCTGACAGAGCTGGTGTAACTGAGTCAGGTTTGTAGGCCTCCTGGCTCGCACAAACTTTTATAGTTCTGCCCACAAATGTTCTATAGGATTGAGGGCAAGGCTTTGTGATGGCCACTCCAATACCTTGACTTTGTTGTCCTTAAGCCATTTTGCCACAACTTTGGAAGTATGCTTGGGGTCATTGTCCATTTGGAAGACCCATTTGCAACCAAGCTTTAACTTCCTGACTGATGTCTTGAGATGTTGCTTCAATATATCCACATCATTTTCCTTCCTCATGATGCCATCTATTTTGTGAAGTGCACCAGTCCCTCCTGCAGAAAAGCACCACCACAGCATGATGCTGCCACCCCGTGCTTCACAGTTGGGATGTTGTTCTTCGGCTTGCAAATTCTCCCCTTTTTCCACCAAACATAACAATGGTCATTATGGCCAAACAGTTATATTTTTGTTTCATCAGACCAGAGGACATTTCTCCAAAAATATGATGATCTTTGTCCCCATGTGCAGTTGCAAACCGTAGTCTGGCTTTTTTATGGCGGTTTTGGAGCAGTGGCTTCTTCCTTGCTGAGCGGCCTTTCAGGTAATGTCCATATAGGACTCGTTTTACTGTGGATATAGATACTTTTGTACCTGTTTCTTCCAGCGTCTTCACAAGGTCCTTTGCTGTTGTTCTGGGATTGATTTGCACTTTTCGCACAAAAGTACATTCATGTCTAGGAGACAGAACGTGTCTCCTTCCTGAGCGGTATGACGGCTGCGTGGTCCCATGGTGTTTATACTTGCGTACTATTGTTTGTACAGATGAACGTGGTACCTTCAGGCGTTTGGAAATTGCTCCTAAGGATGAACCAGACTTGTGGAGGTCTACAATTTTTTTTCTGAGGTCTTGGCTGATTTCTTTGGATTTTCCCATGATGTCAAGCAAAGAGGCACTGAGTTTGAAGGTAGGCCTTCAAATACATCCACAGGTACACCTCCAATAGACTCAAATGATGTCAATTAGCCTATCAGAAGCTTCTAAAGCCATGACATCATTTTATGGAATTTTCCAAGCTGTTTAAAGGCACAGTCAACTTAGTGTATGTAAACTTCTGACCCACTGGAGTTGTGATATTATAGTGAAATAATAAATAATCTGTCTGTAAACAATTGTTGGAAAGATTACTTGTGTCATGCACAAAGTAGATGTCCTAACAGACTTGCCAAAACGATAGTTTGTTAACAATAAATGTGTGGAGTGGTTGAAAAATGAGTTTTAATGACTCCAATCTAAGTGTATGTAAACTTCCGACTTCAACTGTATATATTCTATTTTTTTGGGGTGCATCAGGGAGGCTGTGACTGTCTAACCTAGCCTGAGACCTGAAGACTTATGTTAGCTCCCTGAGGTAATGCCTAGGCTGTAGTTCAGTGGGCTAACATAGTCTTGTGACGTGTAGGAGACCTGAGACTCATATATACATACAAATGGTTCAGATAAGTTACAGACTGCTCTTTCAGCAGTAACAGAGTTACAGACTGCTCTTTCAGCAGTAATCTCTTAGGGGTATGTTTAGAAACGACTTCATTTGACTTTGGATTGTATTTATTTTACAGGAGCTGACAGGTAAGCTGTCTTCAGACTACCCTCTACTTCCTGATGAGAAGCCCCCTCGTGTCCGCAGGAGAATAGGAGCTACCTTTAAACTGGACCACAGTCTCATCTACCAGGATGGAGAGGTACAGACCAATATGAACCCTTCCCACGGTCACCCTTTACACTTCCTATATTACACAGTATTGGTAATCGGTAGGGTCAGGAGTTTTTCCTAACAATATGTTGTAAAGCCTATAAGCAAAGGCAAAGTGCATATCTGATAAGAGCGATTTGAACACAGAATACAGTATTTACTTACTTAAACCCAGCTCAATCAAGAAGGCTATTAAATTGATAATTCATGGTTATTCTTCTAAGCTGAAAAAATATATATACTTTCTCTCCCTCAGGATTCAGAGCTTCACTCCTTAGAGACAGACCTGGCCTTGCAGCTCCAGATCGTTGAAGCGGCTCGTAGACTCTCAGTGGAGGAGCACCTGTCCAAACCACAGAAGAAGAGCAGGCTGCAGCAGTGTAACAGGGAAGAGAGGAAAGTCAAGGATCTCCAGGAAGCTGTGTTTCAGCACAGGATCAGGAACGATTGCTCCTCTCCACCGACCAACAAGAAGAACAACAACACAGCCAAACACAGTGAGTGCTGTGCCTGTGCTACTGCTGCCACCATATGGCCACATTGGGCTCTGCAGTCTGCAGGGAGCTTAGGTTATACAGTATCTGTCACGGTTCAGACAGACGACAAGAGGACCACAATTGCGTCACACCAGAAAGTTTATTTAAACTTAAGGGGAAAGGGATGTAGGGAGTGAGTGAAGGCTCCAGGGGTTATCCCGTCCGATGTGCTGGGTCTGTGCCTCCCCCCAGTGGCAGCGATGCGTCCGATGACGCCGGTGGTTGGTGGTCCAGAAGTCCTGGGGGGAGGAAACACAGACACAACGGGGCGAAATGAAACCAGGCAGCAGTACAGTTCAAGGGAAATCCAAAATACGTAGTAGCAAGGCAGAAGGCTGGTCAGAGTTACCGGGATAGAAGAGTAGTCAGGAGTCGTAATGGCAGAAGCAGGTCTGGATCTCCTGAGGCAGAAGAGTATCCAAAAACCAGGCAGGTCCGGGGGTCACAAAACCAGGGTGAGCCAGAAGCGCGAGCAAACAGGTTCGGGTGTGAGCTTTGCAGACGATCTGACACAGGAGAGCTGAAAGACAGGGCTATAAATACTGGGAGAGGTTAGTGGGTAATGCAGCGCAGCTGGCAGAGTAATTAGAGCCGAGCAGAGCAGGGACAGGTGGAGCTAGTTAGGCTGAGTAGAGAGAGAGTGGTGAGCAGAGTGGAAACAACTTAAGGTGGTAACCCAGTGGAGTGAGAGGGCTCATGACAGAACCCCCCCCCCAAGGGACGGCCCCAGAAGTCCCAAGAGCAACACCACGCCGGGCGGGAGGAGGGGAGCCGGAAGAGGGCTAGAACTCCTCCGAACGGTCCGAGCGAACGTCCTCATCCTCGGAGGAAGCCGGAGGGCCGTGGTCGGGAGATGGGACAGGTCCCGAGACAGGATCAGGCACAGGACAGGAAGCCGAGCGGGCAGGACGGTTAGAGACCCCTCTGGGGCGGCCCCCTACGGATTGCAGGTTGATCAGGATGCCGTTGGTGGAAAGCGGTGATGAGAGTCCTATCCACAATCCGACTAGCTGGCACCCAGGTCCTTTCCTCAGGTCCATAGCCCTCCCAGTCAATGAGGTACTGGAGACCCCTACCCCTCCGTCTGGACCGAAGCAGGCGGCGGACGGTGTAAACCAGACCACCATCGACGAGCCGTGGAGGAGGAGGACAAGGCGCAGCAGGGACCAGCGGACTCCTGGGCACAGGCAGGGGCTGCAGCAATCCGGCTGGGGGGCTGGCAGGACGACTTGTGTTGGTTGCAGATGGGGCAGGCTCGGACGAATTCCCCGTACATCCTTCCTCAGAGAGGGCCACCAGAACCTCTGGGCGAGCAGGTTGTAAGTGCGGGTGGAGCCAGGGTGACAAGCTAGGCGGGAGTCATGTCCCCACTGAACGACCTGGGACCTCAGGTCTTCGGGGACAAAAAGGCGGTCAGCTGGGCAAGTGCTGGGACCTGGCTGGTTACGGAGAGCCTCCAGCACCTGTTCCTCAACAGCCCAGGTCAGAGCTGCAACGATGCAGGGACTTGGCAGAATCGACACAGGGTCCTTGGAGGGGTCAGGAGCGGAGTTAGTAGGTACTGGCCGAGGGGGTAGTGCGGCGGCAAGCAGGCAGGTTCGGTGGCAGTCCTCTCCCCACTCCCTGATCACCCCGGTCACCCAGTCGAGCTGAGGGTTGTGCCGGGCGGAGCCATGGGTAACCCAGGATGAGGGGTTGGCCTGGAGAGGGGAGCAGGTGAAACTGGATAGTTTCTTGATGGTTTCCGGACAGACCCATCGAGACCGGGGCCGTGACATGAGTGACCGATCCGAGTAAGTGTCCGTCCAGTGCCCGGGCAGGAATAGGAGGTGTCAAACGGAGGTTCTCCAGTCCCAGTTGGCGTGCCAGCTTGATGTCCATTATGTTGGCTTCGGGCGCCAGAATCCACCAGAGCAGCCAGGGTGTGAGTTGAGTCAGGGAGGCGGAGGTGAACTTGCAGCAGGGGTTTGCGGTCGGAGGACTGGATGGTCATTGAACTCAACCGGACTCCCCTATGCCCGGTGAGCTTCGGCCCTTTAAAGGGCAGGTTACCACACGATGTCCATCACCTCCACAATAGAGGCAGAGGTTTGAGGTGAAGCGTCGCTGGCGCTCTGCAGGAGTGAGAGAGGCTCGCCCAATCTCCATAGGCTCAGACTGATCAAGCTGAACTGGGTGAGTGGCAGTAGATGACAGGAGCCCAGTCGGATCTCTCCGAATGCCGGTAGTAGGTGGACCTTGGCGCCCCCTCTCACGACGACGGGTCTGTATCCCTCTGTCGATCCTGACAGTCAGTGCGATGGCTTCATCAAGAGTGGAAGGCAGTTCATGGGAGACCAACTTCGTCCTTGATATAGTCAGCCAAACTATGGAAGAACGCGTCCACCAACGATGGTGTGTTCCAAGAACTTCGTCTAGCCAGGGTTCGGAAGTCGATGGAATGGTCTGCGACTGTACGTCTGCCTTGTCGAATACTGAACAGTTCACGAGACGCCTCTGCGGTTGGTGAATCCAGGTCAAACACCTTCAGCATCTCCTCGGCAAACCGGTCGAAGGTTGCACATGCGGGGGGTTTGACGTTCGAACTCTGCTGTTCCCCAGAGTCGAGCTCGGCCCGTCAGGTGAGTGATGGCATACCCAACCTTAGCCCCCTCCGTGGCGAAGGTCCTTGGCTGCAAGGAGAACTGAAGTCGGCAGCTAGTCAGGAATGGCCGGACCTGGGTAGAATCGCCGTTGAACCGCTCGGGGTTTCCAATCTTGGGTTCGGAGCAGCGGCTGCAATGACCGGGGCAGGTAACTCGGGGCAGGGGCTGGTGGGCAGACTGGCTGGGGTCAGGTTGGTGAGGAGTTGAATGATCATGGCGAGTTGTTGTTGCTGCTGCTGGGACTGCTGCTGGTGCTGCTGGAACTGCTGATGCTGTTGGTAGCCGGCCTGAAGCAGAGAGGTGATGTCGCCGCTCATGCGGCCTAGCTCTCTCTCAGTGTGTTCCAGGCGTAGCATGGCGGTGGGTTGCTCAGGTTCTTCGGTTTCCATGTCGGGGGAAGTGTGCGCTGAGTCCATAATGGTCAGATCGTACTGTCACGGTTCAGACAGACGACAAGAGGACCACAATTGCGTCACACCAGAAAGTTTATTTAAACTTAAGGGGAAAGGGATGTAGGGAGTGAGTGAAGGCTCCAGGGGTTATCCCGTCCGATGTGCTGGGTCTGTGCCTCCCCCAGTGGCAGCGATGCGTCCGATGACGCCGGTGGTTGGTGGTCCAGAAGTCCTGGGGGGGGGAGGAAACACAGACACAACGGGGCGAAATGAAACCAGGCAGCAGTACAGTTCAAGGGAAATCCAAAATACGTAGTAGCAAGGCAGAAGGCTGGTCAGAGTTACCGGGATAGAAGAGTAGTCAGGAGTCGTAATGGCAGAAGCAGGTCTGGATCTCCTGAGGCAGAAGAGTATCCAAAAACCAGGCAGGTCCGGGGTCACAAAACCAGGGTGAGCCAGAAGCGCGAGCAAACAGGTTCCGGGTGTGAGCTTTGCAGACGATCTGACACAGGAGAGCTGAAAGACAGGGCTATAAATACTGGGAGAGGTTAGTGGGTAATGCAGCGCAGCTGGCAGAGTAATTAGAGCCGAGCAGAGCAGGGACAGGTGGAGCTAGTTAGGCTGAGTAGAGAGAGAGTGGTGAGCAGAGTGGAAACAACTTAAGGTGGTAACCCAGTGGAGTGAGAGGGCTCATGACAGTATCACAGAGTTTCTAAACCCAGAGGCACAACATCGCGATACTTCTGGGAACGCTTGCGAAGCAGACTAAGCAGACCAAGCCCGGGTTTGAGGTTTGATAAGTCAATGAAAGAAGTAAGAAGTTAGAAATTATTCCTTAGTTGTTAATTTTCTCAAAATGTAAAGGCACAACCTAGATTGGAGCCAATGTCTTAAGTAGTTGAACATGGTATTACTCCAACCTCGTGAAAGTGACAAACTGACACCTTGTGCCTTAGATTTTTATAGTACTGTCGTTCATGCTTAATTGGGACCAATTAATTTATACAGATATTTTATGGATGATAGTAACAGGATCACAGGCGGCCGGTGGCACCTTAGTTGGGGAAGACGGGTCATAGTAATGGCTGGAATGGAATAACTGGAATGGTATCTAACACATCAAACACACAGTTTCCATGTGTTTGATGCCATTCCATTGACTTCATTCCAGCCATTATTATGAGCCGTCCTCCCCTCAGCAGCCTCCTGTGAACAGGATATACTGAAAAAGTATTTCAGCTACTATTTTTATTGGACTGTTAGACCCAATTACATGTTTCTAATCATGAGCTTAGCTAACCCAACGTCTCCATGACATCACCTAAGCGTGATCAGGGATTTCTATTGGAGAAGCAGTTTCTGCATATCAAATGTATTTATAAAGCCCTTTTTACATCAGCAGTTGTCACAAAGTGCTTATACAGAAACCCAGCCTAAAACCCCAAACAGCAAGCAATGCAGATGTAGAAGCACGGTGGCTAGGAAAAACTCCCTAGAAAGGCAGAAACCTATGAAGAAACCTAGAGAGGAACCAGGCTCCGAGGGGTGGCCAGTGGGGATTATAAGAGATTATACGAGTTATATGGAGATTATAAGAGTACATGGAGATTATAAGAGTACATGGAGATTATAAGAGTACATGGAGATTATAAGAGTACATGGAGATTATAAGAGTACATGGAGATTATAAGAGTACATGGCCATTAAGGCTATGTCTATCTTTATACTGTACGGTTTCTGGTTATATTCTCACTCAGTCTGATGGAGGTTGGAGTTTTTTTTTCCTCACAATTGTTTAGTTATTGAATCACATAAGCAGTACATGTCATAAGAATTACACTGTAATGTTGATAATTTCCACAACCCCTTCCCCTAATTGAATGAAGTCTTAAATAAGCCTTATTTTATTTCTGTCCCCAGATCTGTGCATGTCTGACGACAGCTCCCTGTCTGATGCAGTGGCCCTGGACGATGGTGAGTTATCAACTAACACAGTAGAAATGCCAATGCAATTCAACTATACCAAAGTGTCATCATGTCTGACCCTTTGTATTGTGTCTCCTCTGTCTATCCATAGACTCTCTCTCTTCCTCATCGTCTGTAGACCCACTCATACAGTCCTCTTTGGGCTCCCTGTCCTCAGCCCAGAGCCAGAGCCTCGGCTCCAGCTGCAGTGTGGAGCAGACCCAGACCCAGAGCCAGAGCCTCGGCTCCAGCTGCAGTGTGGAGCAGACCCAGACCCAGGGCTCCAGGATGGGCTCCAGCTGCAGTGTGGAGCAGACCCAGACCCAGGGCTCCAGTCTCGGCTCCAGCTGCAGTGTGGAGCAGACCCAGACCCAGGGCTCCAGGATGGGCTCCAGCTGCAGTGTGGAGTTTCCTGAGCGCTCCCCCATCCAGAACTCCCCCTGGAGGGAGTCTAATCTGGACCAGCCCTATCTGAAACCTAACACACCCCTCTCTGTCTGCAGCAGCAGGCCCAGGTAAGAGTCCACATCCTTTTTGGATCGGAATTCTGTTAACTAATAAAGGTGGAGCAACTGAGTTTGCAGGTCCTACTTTACTTCTATAATATTTATTCTGCCTAGAACCCCATAAAAATAGATTTGCTTTTGACTACATAAACTGTACTACTCTAGCAGTTGTCTAACTCCTGCCCTGCCCCCCCTCCCCCCTCCCCCCTCTCTCTCCCTCCCTGTTTCTCTGAGCAGCACCCCAGTAGGGACCCCAGTGTTCCCTGCAGACAGCAGAGTCCTGCCCTCCCACTTCCCCTCCATTAAGAACATGGCTCTGAGACATGGACAGACCAACTCCTCCAGCGCCCCCTCTACTCCAGAGCTGCACGTACGCAGACAGTACTCCCAGTCCTTCAGGTAACCAACCAACGCTTCGCAACGTCACCACCGTTACACAGAACGATGACACCATAACACAGAACGTAAACACTATAACACTGAATGTCGATACCATAACACAGAACGTCAACACCATAACACAGACAGTCCACACCATAACACAGAACGTCAACACCATAATGCGGAACGTCAACACCATAGCGCAGAACGTCAACACTGTAACACAGAACATCAACACCATAACACAGAACATCAACACCATAACACAGACTGTCAAGACCATAACACAGAACGTCAACACCATAACACAGACTGTCAACACCATAACACAGAACGTCAACACCGCAACAAAGAACGTCAACACCGCAACAAAGAACGTCAACACCGTAACACAGAACATCAACACCATAACACAGACTGTCAAGACCATAACACAGAACGTCAACACCATAACACAGAACGTCAACACCGCAACAAAGAACGTCAACACCATAACACAGAACGTCAACACCATAACACAGAACGTCAACACCGCAACAAAGAACGTCAACACCATAACACAGATTGTCAAAACCGTAGACTGTGTTGATTACCTTTATTGTGTTTTGTGTGTCTATTGTTGTGGGTGTGTAATAAATTATATTGATAAAATACATTGACTAGACTAGATCACGTTTAATAATGAAGTTGCTGTATTAATTGCACAATATAGGGAGACAGTAGCTCACTTTTCTCTCCCCTGTCTTTTTTCCACTTCTCAGGCTTCCCAGAAGTCAGTCACTCATGACCTGGGTGAGGGACGTGGGCGAGCCAGGTTGCCACGCCGACGGCCAGAGTTCCTGGTTCGGTCTCCACAGTATGCCCACCAGCGGCTGTACCAGTCCAGCTCTGAGGACAGCAGCTCTGAACACTCTCTCCCCTCCTACACCAGCCCCCTTAGCGGCTGTACCAGTCCAGCTCTGAGGACAGCAGCTCTGAACACTCTCTCCCCTCCTACACCAGCCCCCCCAGCCGGGACAGGGATAAAGATAATCACAAAGACAGGGAGGGCCCCGCATCCACCGAGATCCCCAAGCTCTGCCCTCCTCCCTATGGCTTCCACTACAGAGCCCAAAGTCCGACCAGCCCTGCGTTGAATGTCTCCAACAGCCCCAGCTTTTACAAGAGTAACACCAAGCACCAGTCCTCTCCCAGCTTGAGAAGAAGAATGGCGGCGGAAGGCACCTGTTCCCCTCTTTCCCCACAGGACCTGGATAGTCCCTTGGGGAGGGTTCTTCACCTGTCCCCCTCCCGGCCCCCCCAGCAGCAGCACAGATACTGGCAGCAGGCCCCCCACCGTCATCCCCCAGGAGAGTTCTGAAGCCTCCACCCCCCTACACCCGCCTGGTACGTACCCCGTCACTGAGGGAGTACCCCAACCAATCCGCCCGGGTGCTGCCCAGGGAGATGGCGTCAGAGCTCAAGTCCTGGAACCAGCGGAACCAGTTCCAGAACCAGTTCCAGAAGACACACCCTGGTTCCCTGGAGCGCCTGGGGTCATTGAGAGTGAAGAGCCCCACATCCCCTCACCTCCCACCCTACATGCAGGTGAGGATGCCCCCTAACACTCACGACCATAGCATTACTAGCATTTCCCATTGATATTAGAACAGAAAGATGTCGAGCTAAAGGAACAGGAATGTAATGTAGGGCGGCAGGTAGCCTAGCGGTTAAGAGCGTTGGGCCAGTAACCGAAAGGTCACTGGTTTGAATCTCCGAGCCGACTAGGTGAAGAATCTGTCAATGTGCCCTTGAGCAAGGCACTTAACCCTAACTGCTCCTGTAAGTCGCTCTGGATAAGAGCGTCTGCTAAATGACTAAAATGTAAAGTGTAAATATACATGTAATGAACATGAATGAAATGTGTTGTTGTTGTGTTTCAGGGTCCCCATCAGAAGCTGGTCCTTCAGAGGGCTGCAGATGGAACTCCAGTACAGTGGTTCGTTGAGCCAGAGCCAGGTGTAACCACAGCCATAAACGGTATACGGTACATAATATATATTATATGTATATCTATGCAGTATATGGCTCTGGCTGTAACCCGGGGGAGTTGCCCTACTGCAGTAAGCTATGCTAAACACGATGAGGGAAGGACCTTCTCTAGAGGATTGAGTATGTCTGTATTTATTTAGTCAATGGACTCTCTGTTAGATTATATGTCCCTGGTGAGGGACAACTGTCCTCGACAAAATGCAGAAGAAGACCTTGGCTCCATGGGTAGTTGGGTACCATGATAAGTATCTAGCTTTAGCACTATTTTATCTAATGCTTTATGTAAAGCAAGTTTGACATTTCTATAAAACACGCTTTGCCAATTTATTTATTTTATTTGAAAAATAAAGTTATTATTATTTCAGGTGAGTCAATTAGATTATTTTCTACAGGTTAAATATGATATGTTTTTGTAACGAGTTTCATAAATTCGTTAATGACTATAACATTTCAAGATAGCTTACTGTAAAAGTTATTTGTGTCTGGCACAACAAGGTCCAAATGAAGTTACGGCATTCTTAATATAATGATTTCTTTCTTTAATTGAATTTCTATATATTTGTTTTCTTTCTTTATCGATTACATTCGGAGTAATAAAGCTGCAACATTCCTAATATCATTATTTCTTTCTTTAATTGAATGTCTACAGTATCTTTGTTTTCCTTCTCTATCTATTAGCAGTATATGCACAACATAACTATCACAAAATCCTTAATATAATTGTATTATGTTATTTTTAACATCATTTAGAAAATAGAACTAGAAAATGCTAGAAGCTGTTTCTCCGTAAGCTGGAGTACACTAACAATAACATGAAATAAGCTGAACGTTAACCTGTTAAACTATTAATATATATTAACCTAAGATGCATTTGTTTCTAATTGGTTTGTTTGAAGCATGATTGTGTTGGAGGTTTTCACTGCATTGCGGTTTTGTTGTGGTACTAACCAGTTGATTGTGCACGTTTTGATATCGTTTCCATATTTATAATTAAAGGGCTTGATATGACTGATCGTCAAGTGGCATTTCTTTTTAGAGAGATTCATTTGCAGAGGTGCTTGTTTCTAGTCAGTATAAAATAACTTCATAACAATATGATTAACATCTTTTAAAACTCAGGCATGCGCCATGTGACAGCTTGCAATAGAAGATAACACGAAGCATGTTACTTCTGCCACTACATGCAAATTAACACATTGTCATACTTCAATTGATTAATCACAGAATTGAGACATGAAGATTCTTTCAACTCCATGAAATAGGAACGTTTTATTGAGTGAAGCTGTTCAATGACCAATCTGAAGCCAGGGGCCAGAACCAGGAAGGGCTGTGTCTATCTGTCTCCTTCAGGAAGTGTTGAAGCTCATCACCAGAAAGGATCTTTGTCTTTCACAGCAGACGTTTAGGACTGAGCCAGAAGAGGATGATCTGTAGTACCACAGCAGAGCACTAACAGATACACGCTGAGGACAACCCAACGGCAGTGCCACAGCCAGTGTGCCAGGGGGCGCTCTTTGCACACAGGGCCACACCTAAAGAGAGAAGCTGGGTGTTGCCTTCATGGCAGTAAAGTATGGAAGCATATGTCTGCGCATACATTTTGACAGCAATATGCTTCCACAGTAGTGACATCAGAGGAAAAAGTATAGCCACAGATTGAACAATGAGCCAGATATTTCACCGGATGTAGAAATTTGAAGCATCCGGTTGGAGTTGCCACTCCCTACCAAATATGGTGATGAGAGAAGCCCAGTGGCCGGCAGTGGGAGAAGAATTTTGGCCAACATTCTGCTAATTGTCAAAACTAGAATATGTAACAGAGACTGCGTTTTGTAGACTTTACCCTTTGCCAAAGTTGTAAAATATTGCGTTGTTTAGAAGGAGTGCAAGGGTGAATTGAGTTATTGCACACACGAACTTCACAGAGTAGGCGTTCCCTCACGGAAATATGCAAATAAATGCTAGAACGCGCCAATAGGATCTCACTACCTCATGCTTGGCTCTGCCCACCTCCTTGCTTGTTCTACCCACTATGATTCATTTGTTACCATTGGAAACGACAGGCTCTGGTCTATCTTGGGTTAGTCATACAACTCTTTGGTATACTGTAACTGTTACATTATAAGTGACTTACATTCCAGTGGTGCGTTGGTTGGTGAGTCCACTTTGTTTTCTCTCCACCCTTTCCTTGCCTTTATGTCTGTGCCTTATTAGAGTATCCAAAGGTGAACTTCCACAGACACGCGTCATGGTAGAATACAACAACAAGCCCCTTGTTTGGACAATGCCTTGTTGTGTTACTGTGCCTTTGTCATGTTAATATTGTACCACTGATCATGGTTGATCAAGATGATATACTGTACCTGATGATGTTTTTCTTGGTGACCACTTCGTTTGGCTTGTGAGTGGACAGGGTGCTGGACAGACTGGAGAGGGGTCTGGCTCTGGTGGTGACTGGAGAGGGGTCTGGCTCCGGTGGTGACTGGAGAGAGGTCTGGCTCCGGTGACTGGGCTGAGCTGGACCCCTCTCCAGTCTGTTGGCTAAAGACGGCACGCTCAAGAGTTTTGGAGAGAAAAGAAAGAAAGGATACTGGTCTGTAGTTGTTGACATCGGAGGGATCGAGTGTGGTTTTTTTGAGAAGGGGTGCAACTCTCGCTCTCTTGAAGACGGAAGGGACATAGCCAGCGGTCAAGGATGAGTTGATGAGCGAGGTGAGGTAAGGGAGAAGGTCTCCGGAAATGGTCTGGAGAAGAGAGGAGGGGATAGGGTCAAGCGGGCAGGTGTTGGGCGGCCGGCCTTCACAAGTCGCAAGATTTCATCTGGAGAGAGAGGGGAGAAAGAAGTCAAAGCATAGGGTAGGGCAGGACCAGCAGTGTCATTTGACTTAACAAACAAGGATCGGATGTCGTCAACCTTCTTTACAAAATGGTTGACGAAGTCATCCACAGAGAGAGAGGGGGAGGGGGGTTCAGCAGGGAGGAGAAGGTGGCAAAGAGCTTCCTAGGGTTAGAGGCAGATGCTTGTGTGTGTGTGTGTGTATACAGACTGGTTACTAATGACAACCAAGGTGATTTGATCAACTACTCCCTGTCCCTTGGACTAAATATGAAAGTGGAATACAGGGCAAATAATCAGGTAGGCAAGAACAAGATCAGATCTCTTCACTCTCTCTGTCAGTTCCAGAGGACTGCACTCAGGATGTCATTAATCCTACTATGAGATCCAGTCAGTCAGGGAACGAGACCAGGACAGGTACTGTGTGTGTGTGTGTGTGTGTGTGTGTGTGTGTGTGTGCGTGCGTGCGTGCGTGCGTGCGTGCGTGCGTGCGTGCGTGCGTAATGTTACGAAATCACATACATCAGGGCTGGCTGTGCCCTGGTTAGAGCCAGAGGTTAAGAAGCAGTCTGTTGTCTGTTCTCATACAGTACATCAGGGCTGGCTGTGCCCTGGTTAGAGCCAGAAGTTAAGAAGCAGTCTGTTGTCTGTTCTCATACAGTACATCAGGGCTGGCTGTGCCCTGGTTAGAGCCGGAGGTTAAGAAGCAGTCTGTTGTCTGTTCTAAACGGACATCTGGACGCCAAGACTGACTCTCTCCCACCTACTTACTTACACTAATCATCTTGAAACGACGTGTTGTTTAGTCAAGCTAATGCATTTCTGTTATTGACACAGATAAGTTGTGTATGGCTTCTGCTGTATATTTTCAGATCTACACTACCACACTATTTATTCAAGTCCACTCTATTAAAGTCCACTGTTTATTTTTAGTCCACTGTTTATTAAAGTCCACTCTTTATTGAAGTCCACTCTTTATTGAAGTCCACTGTTTATTAAAGTCCACTGTTTATTAAAGTCCACTCTTTATTGAAGTTCACTGTTTATTAAAGTCCACTCTATTAAAGTCCACTGTTTATTAAAGTCCACTGTTTATTAAAGGTGTCTTAGAGAAAAAGTTCACAACTAGAACACAAACAAGACAGAAGATTGGAGGATCTTGGCAGGTTTATTCATAGAAAAAAAGAAAGACAGTTTGACAGCTAGTTCAAGGCACAACAATAACCAAAGGAGTTGGCAAGACAGCACAAACAGATCTGGGACCAGGCTAGTTTGGTTCTCTAGGAGAGGCGTTGGGGTTTTCCCATGGTGATCCTGATTCACAGGGCAGTGTGATTCTCTAGTAGACTCTAGTGGAGAACAATAGAGACTAGGAGAGGCGCTGAGGTTTTCCCATGGTGCTCTTGATTTACATTTACATTTACATTTTACATTTTAGTCATTTAGCAGACGCTCTTATCCAGAGCGACTTACAGTTAGTGAATACATATTTTTTTATACTGGCCCCCCGTGGGAATCGAACCCACAACCCTGGCGTTGCAAACGCCATGCTCTATCAACTGAGCTACATCCCGGCCGGCCATTCCCTCCCCTACCCTGGACGACGCTGGGCCAATTGTGCGCCGCCCATGAGTCTCCCGGTCTTGTCACCTTGATGTAGAGGGCACGTACGTTCTGCCAGTTCTTCTTGAGCAGAGAGACCAGGAAGTTGATGGCCAGGTGGATGTTGTACACCAGCTCCTCCTCTGTCATCTTTATGTGACCCACCGCCACAGCCAGACACAGTACCTGGAACACACACAGGGAGGGACGGAGGGACGTTTAGCACAAAACCAAAAGTGTTGCAATAAGAAGAGTGTTGTCAATCTCAATCAGTGAGATTCTCCACCATTCTCCCCGAAATGTGTACTTGTTCACCCACTCCTTGATTTACGAATGGACTGGTGGAAGGAAAACGTTGACTACTCCCTCTAGCCCATGCTAACGCCAATTCAATGCTTCAAACCCATTAGGGAAAGTGATTCGAGCTTCAGGGATAAGACCAGAGAATCGGGACACAACCATTGACTGAGGATGGTGAAGCCCATTTACCTTCTTCATCTGAAACTTGATGGTGGATTTGACCTCGTCCACCTTGTTGCTGAGGTTCTCGTTGTGTGTGAGCAGCGAGGGTAACTTGCCAGCCTTGTTGAGGCCAGGCCCCGGGATACGAGGGATCTGCTTGATCAGAGACTCGGACGCCAGGAATGCGTCATACTTCTTGGCTGAAAGACAGAAACACAGAAAAGAGGTTAGTCACAATATACCTTTCGACAAGGTGTGGTGTTGTGCGGTATGTACTCTGTAGAGGGAGCTAGAATCTTCTAGAAGCCAGAGTATGCACCGTTTCCTACTACATGCCCATCCTTCTGCAATTATGCAGCAACAAGTGTCCCTCGTGTCTAGGCAATGTTTGTATGTATTGGGAAACTACTTTGTGACAATACATTCATATTGTCACGTTGTCATGACCACTCATCTCTCTGTAGCAATATTGATGTTACACTCATATTGATATACAACACAAAGCACATTGAAACACTCCCTACAGAGTTTCTTGACAAGCTTCTTGTTCTTGTTGAGTTTCTTCAGGGCTTCAATGTCCATGTGGGGCAGGTCTGCAGCCTTAGCCTCATCACAGTGCTGCTGGTCTCCCCTAAGAACTTGGGCCTGGGCAGGGTCTTCAGCCTGGGGTAAGAAGGGGGGAGGAGAGAGAGACACACACAGAGAGAAAGACAACATTGACCCTCACTGGATAACGTCTGCAGTTGACCCTCCCTCTAGCCTGGTCCCAGATCTGTTTGTGTCATATTGGGAGTTGTCAAGACGGCACAAATAGATCTGGGACCAGACTACCCTGCCTCTTCCAACAGACTCAACATAGAAGCTTTACCCACCTTGGCTGGCTTCCAAACAGTCAGTCAGACGGTCTACCTCCAACGACTGGTACAGTATTTCATAGCACCATGGTCGGCTTGGGGACATGGAATATTTCACCCTCAGCCTACCCTCATATTTTAAAAGACCCAGGGTAGGGGTCCGGCTGCTTTGCTTGCCCCTGAAGTGGTACAGGCTCAGTTAGATTACACATTAATTATTCAATGAATTGTCCTACCCAACCTGGACTTCGCCTGGGGGTTGTGGGTGCATCTCAATACTCTAAAATGGCCTCCTTTCCTCTGCTTGTCTTCTTTCCTTCAGAACTGGACAGGTGAAAGAAAATTCCCAATTCATCACAAGCCATTGCTTTTCTGTTTTGATCCATTTTGTTAAAGAGGATGACATGTTAGACTATTGAGAGACAGGCTGTGATTGTGAATGTGGCCAATTTGTTGCCAACTTGCCATACAGAGGTGGATTCTCACTCTTCAAACAGTGTTAGGGTTAAGGAGCAGACAGAGAGAAGGTTGGGTTAGACAGTAGAGGACTGGGACCAGACCTGACGGTACCAGAGAAACGCTTGTCCTTCTGGGGATCGTAGTTCTTCAGGCTGATCTGTAGTTCCACCATCTCCACAAACCTGAGCAGAGAGAGAAGATACAATTGAAAGATGTGTCATGCATATCAAGGCTTTAAAGGGGAAATCCGTAGTTTAAACAATAAAGCAGACACCCCGCCTCTGTTTTGGTAAAAAAGCTAAGGGGTGGGCCTGGAGAAATTTAACCACTCTTAAATTCATAAACAGAGCTGACCATCCAAGATATAAAAATTATAGTTTTAAGCACATTTTGAGGCTATACAGTGGTTGTTAACATTTACGTTTACAAACATTTAAGTAAAACAAGCTTATATTTCGGCTTCTAATGGGGTACGATAGTTGAACAAAGCTCATGAGGCATTTACAAGTTATATTCAAAACTATGAAATAAGATATGGAATCATCTAGCAACCAAAAAAGTGTTAAACAAATCTAAATATATTTTATATTTGAGATTCTTCAAATAGCCACCCTTTGCCTTGATGACAACTTTGCACACTCTTGGCATTCTATCAACCAGCTTCATGAGGTAGTCACCTGGAATGCATTTCAATTAACAGGTGTGCCTTGTTAAAAGTTACTTTGTGGAATTTCTTTCCTTCTTAATGCATTTGAGCCAATCAGTTGTGTTGTGACAAGGTATGGGGGGGGGGGGTATATAGAGAAGATAGCCCTATTTGGTAAAAGACCATGTCCATAATATGGCAAGAACAGCTCAAATAAGCAAAGAGAAATAACATTCCATCATTACTTTAAGGTGAAGGTCAGTCAATACGGAACATTTCAAGAACTTTGAAAGTTTCTTTAAGTGCAGTTGCAAAAACCATCAAGCGCTATGATGAAACTGGCTCTCATGAGGACCGCCACAGGAATGGAAGACCTAGAGTTACCTCTGCTGCAGAGGATAAGTTCATTAGAGTTACCAGCCTCAGAAATTGCAGCCCAAATAAATGCTTCACAGAGTTCAAGTCACAGACACATCTCAACATCAACTGTTCAGAGGGGACTGTGTGAATCAGGCCTTCATGGTCGAATTACTGCAAAGAAACCACTACTAAAGGACACCAATAAGAAGAAGAGACCTGCTTGGGCCAAGAAACACGAACAATGGACATTAAGACCGGTGGAAATTGGTCCTTTGGTCTGGAGTCAAAATTTTCGATTTTTGGTTCCAACTGCCGTGTCTTTGTGAGACGCGGTGTGGGTGAACGGATGATCTCTGCATGTGTAGTTCCCACCGTAAAGCATGGAGGAGGTGTTATGGTGTGGGGGTGCTTTGCTGGTGACACTGTCTGTGATTTATTTAGAATTCAAGGCACACTTAACCAGCATGGCTACCACAGCACTCTGCAGCGATACGCCATCCCATCTGGTTTGCGCTTAGTGGGACTATCATTTGTTTTTCAACAAGACAATGACCCAACACACCTCCAGGCTGTGTAAGGGTTATTTTACAAAGAAGGAGAGTGATGGAGTGCTGCATCAGATGACCTTGCCTCTACAATCCGCTGACCTCAACCCAATTGAGATGGTTTGGGATGAGTCGGACGGCAGAGTGAAGGAATAGCAGCCAACAAGTGCTCAGCATATGTGGGAACGCCAAGACTGTTGGAAAATCATTCCAGGTGAAGCTGGTTGAGAGAATGCCAAGAGTGTGCAAAGCTGTCAAGGCAAAGGGTGGCTATTTGATGAATCTCAAATATAAAATATATTTTGATTTGTTTAACACTTTTTTGGTTACCACATAATTCCATATGTGTTATTTCAGTTTTGATTTCTTCACTATTATTCTACAATGTAAAAAATGAAAAACTCTTGAATGAGTAGGCGTGTCCAAACCTTTTACTGGTGCTGTATAATTTATTTATAAGTCCCAAAAATGGATGTAGCAACTGCAGATTGCCCCTTAAAAACATACTAAATGTTGTTAGCTAAGTGTCATACAATTACTTTTACACTTAGGAAAGACTATTCAAGGTCATTCAGCTATGGTATATCTCTAAATCACAGAAATACAATAATGTGCAATATTTGCCATTACAGTACTATTACACTTTATATTTTGTTATTGTAATGACAAAGTAATGCTCAGTGGTCTTACTTTCTGGGCTTAGCCAGAGAGCCCTGCTGGACCTCCCTAACAGCCTCGTATAACGTGTCCCTGGAGACCTTACTGTGAATGGGGGAAAAAACAGGACAAACAACAAATTACTACATACAATTATAGTATAGGGCAGAAAGGGATTTATTTACCACAACCCCCCCAACAAAAAAAAAACACAAGGTATTATGAAGTTAATTTTTTCAAGGCTAAAAGAAACTTAAGCAAAGCTTTGTGCTCCCCCTCATAGCAGGCTATAATTAGATGGTTTAACATACAGTATGTTGACACATGACTCTTGAACAATTGTTGCTTTAACAGTAATAAATCATCAAACTGCTTTATGTATTCGATTAGATAAGATTTAATTTAACTAAATCAAGGATTTAAAGAAGAAATTATAATTATATTGTTAGAAGTGTCTCCAGAAGTCCTTGGGTAAATTTGACATTCCAATTTTTTTTTAAATCATGTGCCCACAGATGTTAGTTAAAAATGTTCTCTGTAACTATGTAAATCCATCCATTAGACGATTTTTGAAGTTCTGATTTACAGAAATATATTCCTTAATAATTGTCAAAAAATAAAATAATAATAATTAGAAGAGATTTATAAATTCATTTTGAACTGACCTCATATTGGCGGTTTCGCCTTCTTCACCCTGCGCTGGAAAGGAAGTCTACCCGGAAATTGCGCTAAATAAACTGGACACGGAGTTCAGCCATATTGGTAGTGGCAAATATTAAAATATTTTTCCATCATGCCACCAAAGAAAATCTGATAGAGGCTTAAAGAGAATGCTGTGGTACCATCTTTATTTTCCCTTCCTCTCTGACAGCAAAATAAAAGTTTAAACAGTCAGACATTATACTCTCCAAAAGGTAACCAATAGTTAAGGGCATGTTGGCTTTTACACAACCGGTGGGACTAATCCTGAATGCTGATTGGTTAAAACCGCATTCCAGACATTTGCAACATTGTTTATACATACATGCTTATGTATGCTATGTAAGTTCTTGCAGAATTCCAGAATTTTGACATTTAAATCAATATGAAACAACAAAAGTCCCACTTGTAATAAAAAAACACTGCTGACATACTATTGTAGTAAAATGACTTTAAAATACCCTACCATGTTCTCAGGCATTATCATTCATTTAATAGTTCATTAAGGTATAGGGATTCAGACAGTATTTCATGAATGTTTGATTCTCTTCAGGGCAGCTTGAAGGGACTTCTTCAAGAATGTCTCATTGGAGGACAAGCAGCAGGACAGAGTGTGTTTGTGAGCCATAGTGACCTGGACAAATACAACCAGACAAGAATAGGAGTGTGTCAGTAAACAGACTAAGTTACAGTTGTAGACTGGACTTAAGGGGTTTTCATAACCAACGTGCCTCTGCTTCCTCTTTAGGATCTAGGCCAGGTTACTGTACAGCTCTTTTCGACAACTGCTGATGTAAAAAGGGCTTTACAAATCCATTTGATTGATTGGTATAACCTACATGCGTGTTATACTTGGTGAGCACAGTAACCTACATGCGTGTTATACTTGGTGAGCACAGTAACCTACATGCGTGTTATACTTGGTGAGCACAGTTAGCATCATCTTGGCAAACTTCATGGACTTGGTGAAATGAGGTGCCTGGGAGCTTAGCTGGTCAGTGAAGAGTGTGAACAGCTCTTGATTCAGCTCCAGCTGAAAAGTGATACAAACAGATTCAAATCAATGAGAGACTAGGGATTTTATGAATACTCTTGTTTTCACATACAATACGGTCAAATCAATTGGTCTGGTTTGGATAGGTATGGTACATTAGAGAACTATACTGAACATAAATATAAAATGCAACATGTAAAGTGTTGGTCCCATGTTTCATGTGCTGAAATAAAAGATCCCAGAAATGTTCGATACGCACAAAAATCTTATTTCTCTCAAATGTTATGCACAAATATGTTTACATCCCTGTTAGTGAGCATTTCTCCTTTGCCAAGATAATCCATCCACCTGAAGATAATCCATCCACCTGACAGGTGTGGCATATCAAGAAGCTGATTAAACAGCATGATCATTACACAGGTGCACCTTGTGCTGGGGATAATAAAAGGCTACTCTAAAATGTCACACAACACAATGCCACATGTGCAATTGGCATGCTGACTGCAGGAATGTCAACCAGAGCTGTTGCCAGATAATTTAATGTTAATTTCTCTACCATAAGCTGCCTCCAACGTCGTTTTAGAGAATTTGGCAGCACGTCCAATCGGCCTCACAAACGCAGACCACATGTAACCATGCCAGCCCAGGACCTCCACATCCGGCTTCTTCAACTCAGCTCCATCATTCATTGAATCAGATGCCTCATTCATCACAAAACCAACTGATATTGCCAACTACTTTATACTTTTTTCATTGGCAAGATTAGCAAACTTAGGCAAGACATGCCAGCAACAATTGCTGACACTACACATCCAAGTATATCTGACCAAATTATGAAAGACAAGCATTGTAATTTTGAATTCTGTAAAGTGAGTGTGGAAGAGTTGAAGAAATGATTGTTGTCTATCAACAATGACAAGCCACCGGGGTCTGACAACTTGGATGGAAAATTACTGAGGATAATAGCATACGATATTGCCACTCCTATTTGCCATATTTTCTATTTAAGCTTAATAGAATGTGTGTGCCCCCAGGCTTGGAGGGAAGCAAAAGTCATTCCACTACCTAAAAATAGTAAAGCCCCCTTTACTGGCTCAAATAGCCGACCAATTAGCATGTTACCAACCCTTAGTAAACTATTGGAAAAATGGTGTTTGACCAGATACAATGCTATTTGCTATTAGCCACAGCTAGCGGTGTTTTCACCCAGAACATTGGATTTTTTTCCGCGGGATTAATTTTTAATCATTGGACATTGATCACCGGATATTCGGCCAGTCTACACAGCGCGTTATCGACCCAGAACATATCAGTTTTTCCGCGGAATCACTGATTCACTGGACCTTTAACTCCGGATTAATCGCTACCAGCTGGCTACAACAAATCGGACGCTGTGGTCTGGCTAATCAACCTGAGCTAGGCCCATCTCCCGGCTATCTACCTCTCTATCAACCGGACGGGACCACATAGTATTGACACGGAGCCCCGCCGATCCTACACGACTGGTCTGCCGACGAAATCGTCTGATGTGGTTACGACGTAACCACGAAGATTCCATCCATCTGCTAGCCCTGGCCCGTTAGCACACGCTTACTCACTAAACTGAACTAGCTACTGGACTAGCTACTTGCTATTAGCCACAGCTAGCAGTGTTTCACCCAGAACATTTGATTTTTTTCCGCGGGATTAATTTTAATCACTGGACTTTGATCACCGGATATTCGGCCAGTCAGCACTGCGCGTTATCGACCCAGAACATATCAGTTTTTCCGCCGGAATAACTGGACCTTTAACTCCGGATTCTTCGCTACCAGCTGGCTACAACAAAACGGACGTAGCACACGCTAGCCGTGGCCTCTTACTCACTAGCACTTCACCACCGGACCTTATGATAACTCAGCTATACAGCTGATATCTGCTGGACTGTTCCCTTTTTACGGTACTACATCCTGTTTATGTTTAGCCTCAGCCCAAACATGGTTAGTTTATTGTTGTTTCGGTTATTTCTAATTGTACTATATCACTGTAGACCCCCAGCCTAGCTAAACCTGCCTTAGTTAGCTCTTTTGTCCCTCCACCCATACACTCAGAGACCGACTCAATTGATGCCTCTAGAGATACTATCTCTTTCAGTGTTACCCAACGCTTAGGTTTACCTCCACTTTACTCATATCCTTCCATATCCTTGTCTGTACATAATGCCCTGAATATTTTCTATAACACCCGGAAATCTGCCCCCCTTTATTCTATGTACCCAACGCACTAGAAGACCAGTTCTTAAAGCCTTTAGCCGTATCCTTATTCTAGTCCTCCTCTGTTCCTCTGGTGATGTAGAGGCTAACCCAGGCCCTGTAGCCCCCAGTATCACTCCTACTCCCCAGGAGCTATCATTTGTTGACTTCTGTAATCGCAAAAGTCTTGGTTTCTTGCACATAAATATCAGAAGTCTACTTCCTAAGTTTGAGTTATTCACTGCGTTAGCACACTCTGCCAACCCTGATGTTCTAGCAGTGTCTGAATCCTGGCTCAGGAAGGCCACCAAAAATTCTGAAATTTCCATCCCCAACTATAACATTTTCCGTCTAGATAGAACTGCCAAAGGGGGTGGAGTTGCAATCTACTGTAGAGATAGCCTGCAGAGCTCTATCATACTATCCAGGTCTGTGCCCAAACAGTTTGAGCTTCTACTTCTAAAAATCCACCTTTCCAGAAATAAGTCTCTCACTGTTGCCGCTTGCTACAGACCCCCCTCAGCCCCCAGCTGTGCCCTGGACACCATATGTGAATTGATTGCCCCCATTTATCCTCTGAGTTTGTACTGCTTGGTGACCTAAATTGGGATATGCTTAATACCCCAGCCATCCTACAATCCAAGCTAGATGCCCTCAACCTCACGCAAATTATCAACGAACCTACCAGGTACAACCCTAAATCCTTAAACATGGGTACCCTCATAGATATCATCCTGACTAACATACCCTCTAAATACACCTCAGCTGTCTTCAACCAGGATCTCAGCGATCACTGCCTTATTGCCTGCGTCCGTAACGGGTCCGCGGTCAAACAACCACCCCTCATCACTGTCAAACGCTCCTAAAACACTTTAGCGAGGAGGCCTTCCTAATTGACCTGGCCCAGGTATCCTGGATGGATATAGATCTCATTCCGTCAGTAGAGGATGCCTGGTTGTTCCTTAAAAGTAATTTCCTCTCAATCTTAAATAAACATGCCACATTCAAAAATACAGAACTAAGAACCGATATAGCCCCTGGTTCTCCTCAGACTTGACTGCCCTTGACCAGCACAAAAACATCCTGTGGCGTACAGCATTAGCATCAAAAAGCCCCCGCGATATGCAACTTTTCAGGGAAGTTAGGAACCAATATACACAAGCAGTCAGGAAAGCAAAGGCTAACTTTTTCAAACAGAAATTTGCATCCTGTAGCACTAACTCCAAAAAGTTTTGGGACACTGTAAAGTCCATGGAGAATAAGAGCACTTCCTCCCAGCTGCCCACTGCACTGAGGCTAGGAAACACTATCTCCACCGATAAATCTACAATAATCGAGAATTTCAACAAGCATTTTGCTACAGCTGGCCATGCTTTCCATCTGGCTACCACTAACCCGGCCACCAACTCTGCACCCTCTGCTGCAACTTGCCCATGCCCCCCCGCTTCTCCTTCACACAAATTCAGACAGCTGATGTTTTGAAAGCGCTGCAAAATCTGGACCCCTACAAATCAGCTGGGCTAGACAATCTGGACCCTTTCTTCCTAAAACTAGCCGCCGAAATTGTCGCAACCCCTATTACTAGTCTGTTCAACCTCTCTTTCATAACGTCTGAGATCCCCAGAGATTGAAAGCTGCCGCGGTCATCCCCCTCTTCAAAGGGGGTGACACTCTAGATCCAAACTGCTACAGACCTATATCCATCCTGCCCTGCCTTTCGAAAGTATTCGAAAGCCAAGTTAATAAACAGATCATCGACCATTTCGAATACCACCGTACCTTCTCCGCTATGCAATCCGGTTTCCGAGCTGGTCACGGGTGCACTTCAGCCACGCTCAAGGTCCTAAACGATATTATAACCGCGATTGATAATAGACAGTACTGTGCAGCCGTCTTCATCGACCTGGCCAAGGCTTTCGACTCTGTCAACCACCGCATTCTTATTGGCAGACTAAATAGCCTTGGTTTCTCAAATGACTGCCTCGCCTGGTTCACCAACTACTTCTCAGATAGAGTTCAGTGTGTCAAATCGGAGGGCCTGTTGTCTGGACCTATGGCAGTCTCTATGGGGGTGCCACAGGGTTCAATTCTTGGGCCGACACTTTTCTCCGTGTATATCAATGATGTCGCTCTTGCTGCTGGTGACTCTCAGATCCACCTCTACGCAGACGACACCATTTTGTATACATCTGGCCCTTCATTGGACACTGTGTTAACAAACCTCCAAACGAGCTTCAATGCCATACAACAATCCTTCAGTAGCCTTCAACTGCTCTTAAACACTAGTAAAACTAAATGCATGCTTTTCAATCGAACGCTGCTAGCACCCGCCCACCCGACTAGAATCACCACTCTCGACGGGTCTGACCTAGAGTATGTGGACAACTACAAATATCTAGGTGTCTGGTTAGACTGTAAACTCAACTTCCAGACTCACATAAAGAATCTCCAATCCAAAGTTAAATCTAGAATCGGCTTCCCTATTTCGCAACAAAGCCTCCTTCACTCATGCTGCCAAACATGCCCTCGTAAAACTGACTATCCTACCGATCCTTGACTTCGGCGATGTCATTTATAAAATAGCCTCCAACACTCTACTCAGCAAATTGGATGTAGTCTATCACAGTGCCATCCGTTTTGTCTCCAAAGCCCCATACACTACCCACCACTGTGACCTGTACGCTCTTGTTGGCTGGTCCTCACTACATGTTCGTCGTCAAACCCACTGGCTCCAGGCCATCTATAAATCACTGCTAGGCAAATCCCCGCCTTATCTTAGCTCATTGGTCACCATAGCAGCACCCACCCGTAGTCTGCGCTCCAGCAGGTATATCTCACTGGTCATTCCCAAAGCCAACACCTCCTTTGGCCGCCATTCCTTCCAGTTCTCTGCTGCCAATGACTGGAACGAATTGCAAAAATCTCTGAAGCTGGAGACTCTTATCTCCCTCAATAACTTTAAGCATCAGTTGTCAGAGCACCTTACCGATCACTGCACCTGTACACAGCCCATCTGAAATTAGCCCACCCAACTACCTCATCCCTATATTGTTATTTAATTTGCTCTTTTGCACCCAAGTATCTCTATTTGCACATAATCTCTTGCACATCTAGCATTCCAGTGTTAATACTATTGTAATTATTCTGCACTATAGCCTATTTACTGCCTTACCTCCATAACTTGCTACATTTGCACACACTGTATATATATTTTCTGTTGTATTTCTGACTTTATGTTTTTTTTTTCCCCATATGTAACTCTGTGTTGTTTTTGTTGCACTACTTTGCTTTGTCTTGGCCAGGTCGCAGTTGTAAATGAGAACCTGTTCTCAACTGGCTTACCTGGTTAAATAAAGGTGAAAAAAAAAAAAAGTAACAGTAACACACTTTCAGCATGCTTATAGAGAAGGAGATTCAACAAGCACAGCACTTACACAAATGACTGATGATTGACAGAGAAATTGATGATAAAAAGATTGTGGGGGCTGTTTTGTTAGACTTCAGCGCAGCTTTTGACATTATCGATCATAGTCTGCTGCTGGAAAACATATGTGTTATGGCTTTACTCCACCTGCTATATTGTGAATACAGAGTTACCGGTCTAACAGAACACAGAGGGTGTTCTTTAATGGAAGCCTCTCCAACATAATCCAGGTAGAATCAGGAATTCCACAGGGAAGCTGTCTAGGCCCATTACATTTTTCAATCTTTACTAATGACATGCCACTGGCTTTGAGTAAAGCCAGGGTGTGTATGTATGCAGATGACTCAACACTATACATGTCAGCTACTACAGCGACTGAAATGACTGCAACACTTAATAAAGAGTTGCAGTTAATTTCAGAGTGGGTGGCAAGGAATAAGTTAGTCCTAAATATTTCTAAAACTAAAAGCATTGTATTTGCGACAAATCATTTACTAAACCTCAACTAAATCTTGTAATAAATAATGTGGAAATTGAGCAAGTTGAGGTGACTAAACTGCTTGGAGTAACCCTGGATTGTAAACTGTCATGGTCAAAACATATATAACGGTAGCTAAGATGGGGAGAAGTATGCCCATAATAAAGCGCTGCTCTACCTTCTTAACAGCACTATCAACAAGGCAGGTCCTACAGGCCCTAGTTTTGTCACACCTGGACTACTGTTCAGTCGTGTGGTCAGGTGCCACAAAAAAGAACTTAGAGGACAATTGCAATTGGCTCAGAACAGGGCAGCACGGCTGGCCCTTGGATGTACACAGAGAGCTAACGTTAATAATAGTGTGTTGTGAAATCTGTAAATGTATTGTAATGTTTTTTAAATGGTATGAACTGCCTTCATTTTGCTGGACCCCATGAAGAGTAGCTGCTGCCTTGGCAGGAACTAATGGGGATCCATAATAAATACAAATACCTGCGGGATCGTCTGAGACCAGCCACCCGGACAGCTGATAAAACTGAGGAGTATTTCTGTCTATAATAAAGCCCTTTGGTGGGGAACAACTCGTTTTTTTAATTGACTGATTTCCTTATATGAACTGTAACTCAGTAAAATCGTTGAAATTGTTGGATTTTGCGTTTATATTTTTGTTCAGTATAGTTTGGTCTGGTTTGGATAGGTACGGTACATTAGAGGACTAGTTTGTATGTGAGTGGAGTAGATTCATGGTTCACCTTCTTGTCCAGCAGGGCATGAATGACGGACAGCACTCCTTCACACCAAATCCCTTTGAGTGTCATCCTGGACAAAAGAAGAGCTTATGAGACTGTAAAAGAGTATTAAAATGCATATAACCATTACAACCAGAACACTTCACTAGTTGTTAGATCCACTACACCCACTGGGTTGATTTGTCTTACTGAAACATCAGCAGTCTGTAGTGGGGATCAAGGCAGTCTTCTATCAATCTGATGAGCAGCTCAGCCTGTGCACTGCCTGATGGGACATTCCAGATTTAGATATACGTGGTAAATAAAAATAAATTATATATAAACAGAACGATTATTAGTGCCTGAATAGAACATCATAGGTGGTGAATAATATATCGACGGCTAAAATCATTGACTGACAGTTAATGCTTGTCTATTTTGGAGTCCACAATTGATCAATGCGTGTTTCCCACTCACCTGTCTGCCCTTCCTCCAGGACTGGTCCAATCAAAGCATGGCAGGTTGGCCTGGGGTAGCGACTGCATAGTGACGTCACAGCCATGACTAGACAGCGGGAGGCAGGTTCAGAAAGGGACAGGACCTGCCAGAGGTAAACAGTATGGGAGACAGTTAGCCTAACAAGCCACTGTCTTACTCACACTATAGGGCCGACTCAAATTGTGCTGGCTCTGATTTTTATTTTCACATTGTCCTTTCCAGCAAAGAAACTATGATGGATTGGTAAACGTGGTCCTGAGTGGCGCAGTGGTCTAAGGCACTGCATCGCAGTGCTAACTGTGCCACTAGAGATCCTGGTTCGAATCCAGGCTCTGTCGCAGCCGGTCGCGACCGGGAGACTCATGGGCGGCGCACAATTGGCCCAGCGTCGTCCAGGGTAGGGGAGGGAATGGCCGGCAGGGATGTAGCTCAGTTGATAGAGCATGGCGTTTGCAACGCCAGGGTTGTGGGTTCGTTTCCCACGGGGGGCCAGTATAAAAAAAATATATATATGTATTCACTAACTGTAAGTCGCTCTGGATAAGAGCGTCTGCTAAATGACTAAAATGTAAAATGTAAAATGTAACCAGGCCAGCCCAGTGCAGCTTGGCTTGGCTCAGTTTTGGTCAGTAGTGTGAAAAGGGTACATGTGAATGAACTGTGAGGTACCTTTCCCAGCAGGATACTCTTGATGAGTGTGACTGCTGTGCTGTGACTGAGATCAGGCGAGAGGTCCAGCAGGCAGCTACAGAGCTGAGGTAGGGTCTGTTCTGGAGTCTCAGACAAACTCAGCATCCTACATAAGACCTCTACCTACAGAGAGAAGGGTTGTTATCGGAAGCAGTGATCATGAGTGACCTGATTTTGTGTACGTTTTAGTGTCAATTTTAGTCAAGTCCAACCTGGGAGGGATCACAGTCGTTCAGCACCTTGAAGACATCCACTGAGCTCTGGTCCCACTAAACAAAGAGGACACAGGGGATTAAGGCACTTTCATGTGAGTGTATCTCAGACATGATCACTTAGTTAAAATAGGTATCTTACCTCCACCTCACTTTCCAATAGTTCCTTGATTTGAGGGATAGATGCCTGAACCAAGAAAACACATAAGTTAATTTCAGTTCTTCTGTGTTGTCAACAGAATACTAATGTGACTGAAGAGCCAAGTTCTTTATTTGTCTCACCTGTACTTGCTCAGGCAGGGCATCACTTGGACTTTCTGCTGCTGGCTGCTGTGGTTCCACAGCTGGTTCTGGGATGACACCATCCACCCGGTCCGTCTCCATCTCATCTTTCAAACCCTCCGTTCCCACCGCATACACCATACTGCTACACCTCCTCTCAGTGTCCACAGGAGAGAGACTTATCTTCATCCTCTTACGCTGCTGTCCGGAGTCCTCCTCAGGTTCTGAGTCCAGATCCACACAGCTGCTCTTCCTCTTCCTCTGTGGAACCACATCATCTAGCCCACTCTGTGAGGATGAGGCCGGTTGTGGCTCTATTGGTCCACCTAAACATGAGGCCCATCCTGTTGCTTGATCACCACCACTACCCCTCAAACGCTCACATAGTACCCTTAGTCTTTCTCTGCACTGGGGGGTGATTAGAGGCTCCTTCCCCCCAGGGGCTCCAAGGTCTCTCCGGAGCTGTACGACCAGGGCAGACACCCAGGGGTTTGGGGCATGCTCCCCCTGGCTGAGGCAGTCTAGCAGGCAAAGGACACTGGTCCGGGAATGCAAAGGGTGGGTGAGATGGAGGAAGGACACGAGGCTCCGTTGGAAGGCAACTGGAAACAGGCACACGAGTGGTTTGCTAAGGACAAGAGCAGTGGGTTATCGAAGAGAATCGTATATTGTATGTATTTTTTCACATTAAAATACACATCACTAGTCTGGTCAGTCTAGAGAAGTCAAACAACGAGGCCAAAAAGCCTAGCTGATTAACTTTAGTGGAATAAACGAGTTTGGACTATTTTCTCACGTTGTCAGGGTTTGAGCATCACTATTCGGGCATATTTCCTGCTGGCAAAGAGTCTCGAGACAGTTGTGCAGGCAGAAGTCCGGGTCTGACCGTCGCTGCCGCTGAAACACCCACAGACCTCGACGGGCACCGGTAGCTCCCAAGAGTAGAGAACGCAGCAGCAACCGGGAGCGTCCATCAAACCGGAGCAACAAAGTATTTGTGTCCATGGTCGTCTTATAGTTCAAGTAACTGCCTAAAATAAGCGTAATGTCTTGTCAATTTGGACCTCTGGTTTTTGCCACCAACTAACCAGTGACACAAAATGTCATGCTTTGTTTACGTTTTCACAAACTTTGAGATTTCCCTCTTCCTGAGACGTGAACGTGTAACATGAGGGTCTGGCGCCGCCTACTGACCTGGAGTGGTAAGATCGATAACTGCTGGTCCCGGGTGATGTAGCTCTTGCTGGCTGACTAGAGTCCTGGACATACAGTACATTAAACACATTCAAATGGTTTTTCCCTTTTTGGGGGCTATACTGAACATGTGTGTTTGAGTCATCCATACCAAGCAGTCTTTATGACAACCGCTGTGTACAGTTTTGGCTTCAGTATAAAAAGGTTAAACAAAAACAAACCAGTGCCCAAGTTTGATGTGAAGTCAACCAAGACATACAGGGGTCTCAATATTTATGTAAATAAGGTATTTCTGTTTTTTATTTGTAATACATTTGCAACAATTTCTAAAAACCTGTTTTTGCTTCGTCGTTATAGGGTATTGTGTGTACATTGATGAGGAAAAACATTAATTTAATCCATTTTAGAATAAGGCTGTAACGTAACAAAATGTGGAAAAAGGGGTCTGGATACTTTCCGAATGCAGTGTAGCACTTGTGCATATGTGGGAATTCACTAACATTAGACATGGCCATTGCCTGCAGCAGGAAAAAAATGAGTAGCGAATTAAAAAAAATAGGCAAACTGTGAAATAATATTTTATTCTCTTTTCTGTGTGCGTGAAAATACAAACAAGTTAGAATAAATAAAATCTGACATTGGGTCTTCAATCAGCATGTCAACACCGCAACAAGAGTGTCTGTCATTCATGCCCTGTCAACAGTAGAGGTAAGCATCTCAAGTATGTAAGACAAGTGAAAAATAGCAGGGCAAGGTATTGCCCTGAGGCATGGCTAGATTATTATGGCACTATAGGAGTCTAGCCATATCTCAGAGCAAGGCAAAGTATACTTTCAATCTAGACTTACATAAAATATATAAACTACACATATCACAACATTATTAAAATTTCACTAACTTACTAAATGGTGCAAACGACAATAGTGACACTTCGTTGGCACAACAGGACCAACCAACAGATGGCAAACCAACGGGTCGGAGCCCACCACATCAATTAACCTACTCATTAATTAACCCATCAACTTGAAGAGCCAATCTCCCGGTCTAAGAGGATGACTCCAAGCAACAACCAACACAGCCCTGGGATCCAATCAAAAGGTCAGTACATGGTAAGGATTGTTCAAGTCAAGTCTGAGAGGCTTAACAAGACTAGTAAGTGAACCAGTGGTAGTCCTAGCATTTGGTACAGATCTTGAGGCAACAGGTCTGCAAGTGCTAGGCCTATAACCTCACATTTCTTTTTCCCCACCAGGAAATATTATTTGTACCAGCATCTATAGGGACTAACAGTTCAGAAAGGCTATCAGGGGCAGTGACTGAACAAATATTATTCTTAAAATGGGGCCAGAGTAAAGGCCCTAGTCAACCCATTGCAGTCCAAACCCACAGGGCAGGCTGGCGGTGCTTAGAATAGGTTATACTCGTCGTATTCACTCAGGTACAGCAGGAAGTCATCATCATACAGCAAGTCATCCAGTAGAATCAGTGCAATCAATAAATATTTCCATGTGCCATTAGAGAATACTATTGATGTATACAAAGCAATAACAACATTGTCACATGCTTCGTAAACGGGTGTAGACTAACAGTGAAATAGTTACAGGCAATGCAGAGAAAAAAGACAAGTAATAAACACGTAATAAATACACAATGAGTAACGATACCTTGGCTATATACAGAGGGTATGAGTACCGAGTCGATGTACAGGGGTATGAGGTAATTGAGGTAGATACAGTGCATTCGGAAAGTATTCAGACCTCTTGACTTTTTCCAAATTTTGTTACGTTACAGCCTTATTCTAAAATGGATTAAATAAACACATTTCCTCAATCTACACACAATACCCCATAATGACAAAACGAAAACAGGTTTAGACATTTTTGCAAATTTATTTAAAAAAAACAACATAAATATCTTATTTACATTAGCATTCAGACCCTTTGCTCTAAGACTCGGAATTGAGCTCAGTTGCATCCTGTTTCCATTGATCATCCATGAGATGTTTCTACAACTTGATTGGAGTCCACCTGTGGTAAATTCAATTGATTGGACATGATTTGGAAAGGCACACACCTGTCTAGATAAGGTCCCACAGTTAACAGTGCATGTCAGAGCAAAAAACAAGCCATGAGGTCGACGGAATTGTCTGTAGACCTCCGAGAAATGATTGTGTCGAGCACAGATCTGGGGATGGGTAGCAAAAAAATTCTGCAGCATTGAATGTCCCCAAGAATAAAGTGGCCTCCATTGTTCTTAAATGGAAGAAGTTTGGAACCACCAAGACTCTTCCTAGAGCTGGCCGCCCGGCCAAACTGAGCAAACGGGATTGAAGGGCCTTGGTCAGAGAGGTGCCACTCCTCAGTAAAAGGCACATGACAGCCCGCTTGGAGTTTGCCAAAAGGCACCTAAAGGACTCTCAGACCATGAGAAACAAGATTCTCTGGTCTGATGAAACCAAGATTGAACTCTTTGGCCTGAATGCCAAGCGTCACGTCTGGAGGAAACCTGGCACCATCCCTACGGTGAAGCATGGTGGTGGGGATGTTTTTCAGCGTCAGGGACTGGGAGACTAGTCAGGATCGAGGGAAAGATGAACGGAGCAAAGTACAGAGAGAACCTTTAGGAAAACCTGCTCCAGCGCTCTGAGGTCCTCAGACTGGGGCGAAGATTCACCTTCCAACAGGACAACGACACTACGCACACAGCAAAGACAACGCAGGAGTAGCTTCGGGACAAATCTCTGAATGTCCTTGAGTGGCCCAGCCAGAGCCCGGACTTGAACCTGATCGAACATCTCAGAAAAGACCTGAAAATAGCAGTGCAGCGATGCTCCCCAAATACAGGTGTGCCAAGCTTGTAGCGTCATACCCAAGAAGACTGTAATCACTGCCAAAGGTGCTTCAACAAAGTACTGAGTAAAGGGTCTGAATACTTATGTAAATGTCATATTTCAGTTAATCTTTAATATATTTGTAAAAATGTCTCAACCAGTTTTTGCTTTGTCATTATGGGGTATTGTGTGTAGATTGAGGGAAAAATACTATTTAATCCAGTTTAGAATAAGGCTGTAACGTAACAAAATGTGGAAAAAGTCAAGTGGTCTGAATACTTTCCGAATGCACTTTATGTACATATAACTAGGAATAAAGTGACTAGGCAACAGGACAGACAACAGTAGCTGCAGCGTATGAAGAGTAAAAATTAAAAATTAAAAAGCTACCCGGACTAACTATTTAGCAGTCTTATTGCTTGGGGGCTTGCTACCGCTTACATTTACATTTTAGTCATTTAGCAGATGCTCTTATCCAGAGCGACTTACAGTAAGTGAGTGCATACATTATTTTTTGTATATATATATATATATTTTTTTTTTCATACTGGCCCCCGGTGGGAATCAAACCCACAACCCTGGCGTTGCAAACGCCATGCTCTACCAACTGAGCTACATCCCTGCCGGCCATTCCCTCCCCTACCCTGGACGACGCTGGGCCAATTGTGCGCCGCCCCATGGGTCTCCCGGTCGCGGCCGGCTACGACAGAGCCTGGATTCGAACCAGGATATCTAGTGGCACAGCTAGCACTGCGATGCAGTGCCTTAGACCACTGCGCCACTCGGGAGATGCCGTGCGCTTGCCGTGCGGTAGCAGAGAGAACAGTCTATGACTTGGGTGGCTGGAGCCTTTGACAATTTTTAGGGCCTTCCTCTGACACCGCTTGGTATAGAGTTCCTGGCTGGCAGGTAGCTCGACCCCAGTGATGTACTGGGCCGTACGCACTACCCTCTGTAGTGCCTTGAGGTCGGATGCCGTGCAGTTGCAATACCAAGCAGTGATGCAGCCAGTCAAGATGCTCTCAATGGTGCAGCTGTAGAACTTTTCAGTATACTCAACTGACTTTGAGACAGCATAAAACATTCCATGAGGTAGAAAGTAACACCAGAATAGTCTTATTTTGAGAACATACTGACAAACTTGCTGACTGACTGGGGGCCTCCATTCACCTGCTTGAGCTGACCGTGTGCTGGATGGAACTGTAGTTTGGGCCAATGTCTCGGAACACTGTTGGACCAAAGCTTGGGAAACTGACGTTAGTGTGTGGTGACTCCTCTGCGAAAAATGGGCCATCGGTACAACCAAGTCCTGCCTGGGTATAGTCAGAAATTCCTCTGTACAGCACTACAATATACTAGCCTGGTCCCAGATCTGTTTATTCCGTCTTGCAAACTCCTATGATCAGTCATGCCAAACATTTGAGTTGGCAAGATCGCACAAACAGATCTGGGACCAGGCCAACAGTATACCCCAGTACCAGGGTAAAGCCTAAGGGGACCAATTAAGGTCATACCCATAACCTGTTGCGGTGAAGTTGGCTATGAACCCTCTGCTGTATCGTTCTCTGTAATATCAGTGGTGCGATGGCCATAGTTGTGCTGTAGATGGGTCTTCATGGACTCTGAGCCCCTGCGAGACTGTTCTTTGCTGGAGAATCCCTGTTCCTGTATTAGACAAGGTTCGGAGCCTCTGCGATCAGGCAGTGCACGGCCAACCCAAGGGGTGTGAACAGCAGATGCTGAACCCCTCCTATTCAACCCTGTACTGGCTGCCTCAGCATCAGTGATGTGGAGATATCTTGAGAATATGAGGAAGGGAATTCAATGAGAAGGGCTTAGAGAAAGTGGGTAGTGAAAATGTTTAGAAGGTAGGCAACTGAAAAGTAAGAGTCAGGCCAATATGCATTTGATAATGTCTCACCTGCAGAGATCTCCAAACCAGCATCCACCTTTCCGGAAGTACCTGCATATTTGGGATGTCGGAGGCAACACTGATGGCCACTCGTAATGACAGCTTGAACCGAATCTGCACGAACTGTTCATGAATTGCCTGTAAATAAATGTTTTTATGGAGCCATCAATATGACAGCATACAACAAAATCTGTCAAGACTATAAACTCAAGCTCTTCGTTATGGGTGTGGTCAGAGACGTGTATTTAAAGTTGGGTATTATGATGCATCTACAGTGCCGTGAACAAGTATTTGCCCCCTTTCTGATTTTCTATATTTTTGGTACTGAATGTTATCAGATTTTCAACCAAAATCTATTATTAGATAAAGGGAACCTGAGTTTACAAATAATTAAATAAGTAAAACATTTTTTTGTTAAAGTTTTGTAACACCCAATTCCCCTGTGTGAAAAAGTTATTGCCCCCATACACTCAATAACTTGTGTGCTTTGCTGCCTCAGGACCTGGACGACTTGCCTTAATAGAAGGAACCATGAATTCTGCTCTGTATCAGAGAATTCTACAGGAGAAGCTGAAGCACAGCTGGGTCATGCAACAAGACAATGATCCAAAACACATAATCAAGTCTACATGAAAATTGTTTAAAAGCAACACATTTTAAGTTTTGGAATGGCCTAGTCAAAGTCCAGACCTAATACCAATTGAGATGTTGTGGCAGGACTTGAAATTAGCAGCTCATGCTTGAAAACCCATAAATGTCGCTGTGTTACAGCAGTTCTGCATGGAAGAGTGGGTCAAAATTCCTCCACAGCGACATGAGACTGATCAACAACTACAAGAAGCGTTTGGTTAGAGTCATTGCAGCTAAAGGTGGCAATTACTTTTTAACACACAGGCATTGGGTGTTGCATAACTTTGTTTTTGAAATAAATGAAATAAGTATGTCATTGTTGTGTTATTTGTTCCTTTATCTAATATTAGGTTTTGGTTTAAGATCTCAAAACATTCAGTATCAAAAATATGCAAAAGTAGAGAATTTGAAAGGGGGCAAATACTTTTTCACAGCAATGTACATGACACTACAACATTCTATGGAAGCCATGTTTGTCACGATCGTCTGGGTAAGGAGTAGACCAATACGCAGCGTGTTGAGCGAACATGATTGACTTTATTATACTAACGCACAAAAACCAAAACAATAGACGACTCGTGAAGTCCACAGTAACAATGACCGTAAAGGAACAAAAACCCACCAACACAAAGTGAAACACAGACAGTTAAATATGGCTCCCAATCAGAGACAACCAGCACACAGCTGACACTCGTTGCCTCTGATTGGGAGTCACTCAGTTAAACATAGAACTAAACAACCTAGAACACCCAACATAGAAACAGAAAACATAGAAACAAACACACTCTGGCTCAATAACTAGAGTCCATTAGCCAGGGTGTGACAGTACCCCCCCCTAAAGGCGCGGACTGCGACCGCGCCTAAAATACGAGCAAAACAGGGGAGGGCTGGGTGGGCATTCCTCCTCGGCGGCGGCTCCGGCTCCGGGCTTGCCCACCACCCTCCAACAAACCCCCCATAGCGCCCCTGGTCCGGTCTGGCCCCGCTGGCTGGAGCTGGACTGGACGTAGCAGGAGCGGTAGGCTTCAGCTCCTTAGTGGAGCAGTAGAGCGGTACCTGAATTGGCACCGATGACCCAGGCACGGGTTGTGCCGGACTGACGACTCGCACCCCTGGCTTGGTGCGAGTGGCAGGAACGGGCCGGGCCGGGCTGGCGACGCGCACCGTAGACTTGGTGCGAGTGGCAGGAACAGGCCGGACCGGGCTGGCGACGCACCCCGTAGGCTTGGTGCGTGGAGCAGGGACAGGCCGGGCTGGGCTGACGACGCACACCGTAGGCTTGGTGCGTGGAGCAGGGACAGGCCGGACAGGGCTGGCGACGCACACCGTAGGCTTGGTGCGTGGAGCAGGGACAGGCCGGGCTGGGCTGGCGACGCACACCGTAGGCTTGGTGCGTGGAGCAGGAACAGGCCGGGCTGGGCCGGCGACGCACACCGTAGGTTTGGTGCGTGGAGCAGGGACAGGCCGGGCTGGGCTGGCGACGCACACCGTAGGCTTGGTGCGTGGAGCAGGGACAGGCCGGACTGGGCTGGCGACGCACACCGTAGGCTTGGTGCGTGGAGCAGGGACAGGCCGGGCTGGGCTGGCGACGCACACCGTAGGCTTGGTGCGTGAAGCAGGAACAGGCCGGGCTGGGCTGGCGACGCACACCGTAGGCTTGGTGCGTGGAGCGGGAACAGGCCGGGCTGGGCTGTCGACGCACACCGTAGGCTTGTTGCGTGGAGCAGGGACAGGCCGGACTGGGCTGGCGACGCACACCGTAGGCTTGGTGCGTGGAGCAGGGACAGGCCGGGCTGGGCTGGCGACGCACACCGTAGGCTTGGTGCGTGGAGCAGGAACAGGCCGGGCTGGGCTGGCGACGCACACCGTAGGCTTGGTGCGTGGAGCAGGGACAGGCCGGGCTGGGCTGGCGACGCACACCGTAGGCTTGGTGCGTGGAGCAGGGACAGGCCGGACTGGGCTGGCGACGCACACCGTAGGCTTGGTGCGTGGAGCGGGAACAGGCCGGGCTGGGCTGTCGACGCACACCGTAGGCTTGTTGCGTGGAGCAGGGACAGGCCGGACTGGGCTGGCGACGCACACCGTAGGCTTGGTGCGTGGAGCAGGGACAGGCCGGGCTGGGCTGGCGACGCACACCGTAGGCTTGGTGCGTGGAGCAGGGACAGGCCGGACCGTACTGGGAACACACACCACTGGCTTTAAACGGGGATCAGGAACGGGCCGGACCGGACTGGCAATACACCTCAGTACCTCTCGCCGTGCCTCTACGACTTCCTTCCCTCCTCTCGCCAATGGCTCCCGTAACCCGGTGGCCTTCTCTCCTCGTCTCCTATTTCGCCCCTGTGGCAGCCTCCTGCTGCCCAGTCGCCACGCCGTGTGCCCCCCTAAAAAATTATTGGGGGTGCCTCCCGTCCGTCCGACGATGGCACTGCTGACGCCGCTGCTCCTCTCCTGCCTGGGTCTCCCCCTTCATAGCCCTCCGGTACCGGACGGCCTCCTCCTCGGTAATCTGCCCCCAACCGAGGAGGACATCCACCAGCGTCACCTCCTGCGTTTGTTCCTGGACACGCTGCTTGGTCGTTGTATGGTGGGTTTTTCTGTCACGTTCGTCTGGGTAAGGAGTAGACCAATACGCAGCGTGTTGAGCGAACATGATTGACTTTATTATACTAACGCACAAAAACCAAAACAATAGACGACTCGTGAAGTCCACAGTAACAATGACCGTAAAGGAACAAAAACCCACCAACACAAAGTGAAACACAGACAGTTAAATATGGCTCCCAATCAGAGACAACCAGCACACAGCTGACACTCGTTGCCTCTGATTGGGAGTCACTCAGTTAAACATAGAACTAAACAACCTAGAACACCCAACATAGAAACAGAAAACATAGAAACAAACACACTCTGGCTCAATAACTAGAGTCCATTAGCCAGGGTGTGACAATGTTACCTCCCCATTAACATTGGGAATATTTAAACAATGTTGTGTAACAGTGAATGTCTAGAATTCTAAAAGTTGGCCTGAGTAAATATATGGGTCTGGGTGTGGTGTGACCAGGGTTCTAACCTTTTTTTAACTGAACATTGAAGTTGTTAACGCTTTAGCTAGCGGAAGCTAGAGGTGAACAACTCCTGGATGTTTGGAGTCGACTCTGACTCCGACTCCTGTGGTTGAAGTGGAATCTTCCTCGACTCCCAAAACAAGCTGAAACGGCTGAGTATAGTCTACACACCAACTCATTTTTGCAGAGTCCTACTAAAAATACATTTTGCGTTCTAGAGAGAACTGGCATGAACATGATGCTTATCAACTTATAAAATGCCCATTTGGTTTGAATATAGAAGGTGGTGTAGGAACTAGAATATTTCAGTCATATTTCTGCTGTGCGCAGCCTTGACAGATCACATGGGATGGTGTGGCGCACTCTATGCTGATAACCCATTATTTGCTGTGTTATATAGCCCTATTCGGACGGGACTAGTATTACTTGAGATGTTTATTATGTAATTATTATCCAAGCATGTACGTTATTCCAGAGGACGATTCGCACAGGTTTAGTTTTTCCAAACTGCCCCCTGTATTTATTTTTAATTCAATTGACGGAGGCCTGGAGTGCATTTTTTTTTTTTTAAGGTGTAAAGACACAGTATTTCAAAGTCATGTCTAGACGGGGCTACACTGATAACTTGTGCTTGGCTGCCAAATGTATAGGTGTCCCCATAATATTTACATTGAGGAAGTGTGATCATAATCATTATTTTAGCAATCTATGGCAAACCTCCCTCTTAATAAAAATGCCCCCCCATCCTGCTGATTTGAGCTGCTGAACAGTATAGGCATAATTAAACTGAATATGGCAACCACTCAGTCTCCTCCGTTGCAAAAATCTTAGGAGAATGGGTGTCGACACCGGGAGTCGACTCTCCACAACTATAGCAACTGGAGGCAGTAAAGTCCATAGCAAGGACATTTCAAATTCAAAGTTTGAATAATGTTATACTGATTTTCAACTACAAGCTAAATTAATAACATAAATCAGTTATGCTTTAGTCACACAAGTTCACCAAAACAACTTTTGTGCGCTTCAACCGGATATGTTAAACATTTTAGCAGATCGAAGACTGAACAATTTTATTTTTTGAATAAATTGGCTGTGTTAGAAACCTCACCCAGTTCTGAAAAAACCATACCTGCAAATCCCTCTACTCAAAGGAAACCCGTATTATTCCATTATTGTTTTTCATGAACAGACTTCCCCAAAGTTGCACATACACCATGTCTAAACAAACCAGTGCATCTTGTGCTCAAGCATCAGTCACTCAACTTCACCTTTCTTCATGTTTTTCAACATTATTGTAACAAGTTTGCAAACATTTGAGTCAAGAGACCTGTGCAGCAGCACATTTTCAGGATTTTTTTTTTTAAAGCCTGAACACAAATGAAGTGCATTTTGTCACAGATTGCTTGAAAACAAATTGCATTGAAGGCCATATGTTACAAGTTAATCATGGGATGCCTACCAAGTTACACCACTACAAACAGACAAAGTTCGACCTATCCCTGTGTCCATTTTCTGGCCTGCCTCTTGTATGTCTTGCCTGTTCTTGCACCAAAAATCTAGTTAAAAGCTTTTCAGCTAAATAGAAAGTGGGCGTTGCGTTCCAACTTATCCAAATAGGAAAGGAACCAACGAAAAGCATTGATCAAACACGTCACAGGACGGCTCATAGCCTGTGGCAAAAATGAGGGGACATGAACAACAGGTATAGGCCAATCAAAAGGTTATTTATTGTAAACCAAAAACTATTAACTTTAAACAAAGAAAAAGGAATGAGGTGTGGAAATGTCATAATGTAGGGTGTAGGTAAGGTGCATGGATGCATGAATCGGTGTGTGTGTGAACATGACTGAGTGGAAACTAAGTAAACCTACAAAGGAACAAACAAACCAGGATCATACCTGGAGGAGCAGGGAGAGAGAGAGAGGGGTGAGTGAAGCAGTTTTAAATACCCTGAGCACAGGTGGCTCCAATCACACCAACTCCAATCACTACCGACCCTCCTCTGCCTGCAGGAGGAACCGCCCCTGCACTGCAGAGGAGGGGCCGTGACAAACATGACATCTGACCAATAGGAACACCACCCTAATTAGGCAGAAACGTATATATTTTTTATTAAATTGATTTTATGTTCATATAGTACAGAAATGTACTAAAGACAATATGAGAGACACAATCATGTACAAAAAACATTAAAGTGCTGCACATTGTATCTGCTCATTATTTGGGCATAGTACATACAGCTAGTCACAAAAATAATGTTGCTTTTTTCACCCCAGATTTCCTTAAAAACTGTTTCAACTGAAGAGAGGGAGGCATATGAGAACTTGGGCCAGCTCAGGTCACAAGAGCATTGTGGCCAAGCGATACATTGGGAACAATAGAATATGCTAAAAACATTTCCCTGGCCGCCCAGAGAGACACAGACTTCTAAAACCTACAAGACATTTAATTTCTCACTTTACATTTCCAATGTACTTCCAGTTGTGCGGTGCCTTGATTAATTTACTATGGCCCTATGCATGAGTTAGTTGAGACCCACAACGTTATATAAACAAACACTTGATTTGCCATTTAGCGTTTAATAAAGGCCTAACCCCAGATAGTGTAAGGTTACGAGTGCAGACCTAGAAACAACAATTACACTGTAGCCAGAACAACTACTAACATATCACATACAATCGTTGAAAAGTGGATGCAGAGTTCAAAGGGCTTTGTGACTTTGGTAGAGGCTTGATAGTAATCTCTCAGCATTCAAATGTATTATGGCAGATATTGCTTTCATCCACAAGGCAGCTCCGTTGTCTGTCCTGAGTCGTGGTAAGCCATGCAGACACCACTACATTACATGAACCGGTAATGTAAGCAATACACTAAAAGTTTTAGGGACTCCATTCATTCATCTAGAGTAGAAATATAATCACACTTCTAAAAGTGAACTCATCTAGAAAATATAATTTTCACCATCTCAGTATTTTTACAAAACATGTTGGGGTAGTCACATTTCACAATGGTACCTGTCCATAACCAAATGATCACTGAATGGTGAGAATAAAAATAGAACGATTAGAAAAGGCGTCTCCATTCAAGTCAATGATGGCATAATGGGTGGACTGGCAGCCATTGAGTGTACTCAAGCCAGGACGTAAAAACAGGAAGTGTACCCTTCAATCTGTGCTGTGATTTGTTGAGTCAACTGACATTACTAAAAACACATACCATCAGCATAGATGTGGTAAAGAGGTCAATAGAACGCAGACCGTTGGGGGATAGGAGGACGCCGGAATAGCGCACATTCAACAAGTCTGATCTAACAAAGTGGATATTCTAACTGTAAGTCGCTCTGGATAACAGCGTCTGCTAAATGACTAAAATGTTAATGTATTTGTCAAATCCGACATGAGCGATATATTGTAACATGCCCACAATGTGGTTACTAAAGTCAGAGTTTTATATATTAGGCTGTTTTAGAAGTTGTCCCTTGTCAGGTTCAGAAGAAGTAACTGCTAAATGCTAACTCCCGTTCGTATAAACTGGTAGCATAGCTAGCATAGAGAAATTGGTGGTGCTAGTCAGGCATTTTTAACTAATGCAGTTGATTGGTGATAACATGAACATGTATTGGGGTTGACATCCATACTAGCATTATACTCAGACTTTTACCTCAACATAGTGTGAAATACACAAACATCCTAAACGTAGGCTAATTTTGCCGAGGGACAATGAGGTGATTTGGGATCATTCCCCCATGCATTTCCATTGTTTTGGTCGAGTTCCATTGACCTCTTTACCAAATATATCATTTGAATGAACATTCAACATTACCATGGCAATCCAGCATCAGTTAATAGAACATTACAAAGCACCATGGAAATGATTGCATCACAATACCAGGCAGTCATTGCGAGTGTAACCATGAGTTTACCAGTCAATTTGCCAGGGTTAGGAGCTTCCAAGCCCGTTATATTCATTCTATTTTTATGGGTGAGAGCCTAAAAATAAAATGTTAGTCATTATAATAATCTATACATTTATAATGTGTACCCAGGTATGTTAACAATACAACTCACCACATAGGTACATTGGCTAGCACACATCTGTACAATGTAAGAAAAACACCGCCATTCTTCTTGTGAACAACTAAATTAACTAACTTGTTCATTCCCAAACTACAATTAAATTCCCTTAAAACAACCACAAACATGGGTGCTTATAAGACACCTCAAGGAGTCAAATTAACATGATGTGAGTCAGAAAAGCTGATTCAGCAGATTCTGCTCAACATTGACAATAGGAAAGAATAGTAAAATATTGCACAAAATAAACTATTATTAGATAGCTCTACTGCTAGAAGTACCAATAGACCCAAGGTAGTGTGTGAAACGATCCTGAGATAGAGGTAGGAGTAAAATGTTAAACAGTATAACCAGGACGGGTAGACTATAGGCTCATATGTTAAATAGAAACTAACACTAAACCATATTAAAATGAACATCAGTTTCCCTTTTGACCTAAACCATTTGTTGTTAAGAAACTTCCATCTACTCTCTTTAGAATGTAAAAATACTTTGTAACATAAAAGTAATTTCCTTAATAGCAAACCTCATAATGCACTCATGTTCTCCATTTTACTCCTAATATGACGTGAAACCAGAATTTGATTTGGGGCAGTAGTACCCATTCACAACATAACTTTGGAAGAAGAGCTCTATATGAATGTTCTCCTTTCTCCATTAGTGTTACTGGGTCATTCCACCTAATTCAGTGCCTTTTGAGAAGTGTAACTTGGTCAAAAATTACTTTGGATTTTTTTTTAAATGTAACATTCTGTCATAAAGAGCACATGCTCATAAAAAATTAAAATAAACGTTTTCCAATCCCAAGACGTTAAATTAAAGTCTATAGCAAGTGCCTATTAAGTGCCAAATAAAGTAACAGGGTTGACCGTAACAGGGATGACCGTAACAGGGTTGACGTTTTCTTCTTAAAAATCAGCCATGAATCCCCTTGTGACAGGGGGAATGGAAGCTTGTTGTGAGCAACAGGGAGTGGCAACTGAATGCAAGCTTCACAAAAAAAAAAAAAAAAAGAGGAAATTGTTAAAACATGTTTAGCCTGTCCACATATGGGTAACATGATTGACGTATAATGCTCTACCCGCTCAGTTTTCCACCACAAAACGGCCAAAAACAGTAGAACCAGCTCACCTAATAAAGTGCTGCTCTACCTTCTTAACAGCACTATCAACAAGGTAGGTTCTCTACAGGCTCTAGTTTTATCGCACCTGGACTACTGTTCAGTCGTGGGGTCAGGTGCCACAAAGAGGAACTTAGGACAATTGCAATTGGCTCAAAACAGGGCAGCACGGCTGGCCCTTGGATGTACACAGAGAGCAAACATTAATGTCAATCTATCTTGGCTCAAAGTGGAGGAGAGATTGACTTCATCACTGCTTGTGTTTGTGAGAGGTGTTGACATGTTGAAAGCCCCGAGCTGTCTGTTTGAACGACTGGCACACAGCTCAGACACCCATGCATACCCCACAAGACATGCCACCAGAGGTCTCTTCACAGTCCCCAAGTCCAGAACAGACTATGGGAGGCGCACAGTACAACATAGAGCCATGACTACATGGAACTCTATTCCACATCAGGTAAGTGATGCAAGCAGTAGAATCAGATTTAAAAAACAGATAAAAATACACCTTATGGAACAGCGGGGACTGTGAAGCAACACAAACACATGCATACACACGATAACATACGCTCTATACACACACACGTACACATGGATTTTGTGTTGTAGATATGTGGTAGTGGAGTAGGGGCCTGAGGGCACACAGTGTGCTGTGAAATCTGTTATTAATGTATTGTAATGTTTTTTAAATGTATAACTGCCTTACTTTTGCTGGACCCCAGGAAGAGTCGCTGCTGCCTTGGCAGGAACTAATGTGGATCCATAATAAATACAAATAACTGACGGAACTATGATTTGACTATTAGATGTTCAATGTTTCTTTCGGAAAACATTTAAAAAGGAATAGTTTCACCATATTAAAATGAGAGTTCAGTTCACGTAACAGGGTTGAACTTAAAATGGACGGACAGATGTAAACGAATCACATGAAATAAATAATCTTCAGAAATTACTGTCAAAGCAACAATATAATGATGGTGAAACTTGGGAGAAATGTTGGAATTAAGTTAGTTAAAATCTTCCTAGAAGTGACACAGGGTTGACGGAGGGACATGTCAAAATGCAGAATATTGGCACAATGGCAACCCTTTATTCATATTTAAAAATAATAATCAGATGGTCTATTTTAAAAAGGGCACTTCATATAACAGGCTTTTAAAATTAAATATAGCCGTTAACCACGTCTATCCATCTAGCTAGCCGTTAACCACGTCTATCCATCCAGCTAGCCGTTAACCACGTCTATCCATCCAGCTAGCCGTTAACCACGTCTATCCATCCAGCTAGCCGTTAACCACGTCTATCCATCCAGCTAGCCGTTAACCACGTCTATCCATCCAGCTAGCCGTTAACCACGTCTATCCATCCAGCTAGCCGTTAACCACGTCTATCCATCCAGCTAGCCGTTAACCACGTCTATCCATCCAGCTAGCCGTTAGCCACGTCTATCCATCCAGCTAGCCGTTAGCCACGTCTATCCATCCAGCTAGCCGTTAGCCACGTCTATCCATCCAGCTAGCCGTTAGCCACGTCTATCCATCCAGCTAGCCGTTAGCCACGTCTATCCATCCAGCTAGCCGTTAGCCACGTCTATCCATCCAGCTAGCCGTTAGCCACGTCTATCCATCCTGCTAGCCGTTAGCCACGTCTATCCATCCAGCTAGCCGTTAACCACGTCTATCCATCCAGCTAGCCGCTAACCACGTCTATCCATCCAGCTAGCCGTTAACCACGTCTATCCATCCAGCTAGCCGTTAACCACGTCTATCCATCCAGCTAGCCGTTAACCACGTCTATCCATCCAGCTAGCCGTTAACCACGTCTATCCATCCAGCTAGCCGTTAACCACGTCTATCCATCCAGCTAGCCGTTAACCACGTCTATCCATCCAGCTAGCCGTTAACCACGTCTATCCATCCAGCTAGCCGTTAACCACGTCTATCCACCTAGCTAGCCGTTAACCACGTCTATCCACCTAGCTAGCCGTTAACCACGTCTATCCACCTAGCTAGCCGTTAACCACGTCTATCCACCTAGCTAGCCGTTAACCACGTCTATCCACCTAGCTAGCCGTTAACCACGTCTATCCACCTAGCTAGCCGTTAACCACGTCTATCCACCTAGCTAGCCGTTAACCACGTCTATCCACCTAGCTAGCCGTTAACCACGTCTATCCACCTAGCTAGCCGTTAACCACGTCTATCCACCTAGCTAGCCGTTAACCACGTCTATCCACCTAGCTAGCCGTTAACCACGTCTATCCACCTAGCTAGCCGTTAACCACGTCTATCCACCTAGCTAGCCGTTAACCACGTCTATCCACCTAGCTAGCCGTTAACCACGTCTATCCACCTAGCTAGCCGTTAACCACGTCTATCCACCTAGCTAGCCGTTAACCACGTCTATCCACCTAGCTAGCCGTTAGCCACGTCTATCCACCTAGCTAGCCGTTAGCCACGTCTATCCACCTAGCTAGCCGTTAGCCAAGTCTATCCACCTAGCTAGCCGTTAACCACGTCTATCCATCTAGCTAGCCGCTAACCACGTCTATCCATCTAGCTAGCCGTTAGCCACGTCTATCCATCTAGCTAGCCGTTAACCACGTCTATCCATCTAGCTAGCCGTTAACCACGTCTATCCATCTAGCTAGCCGTTAACCACGTCTATCCACCTAGCTAGCCGTTAACCACGTCTATCCACCTAGCTAGCCGTTAACCACGTCTATCCACCTAGCTAGCCGCTAACCACGTCTATCCATCTAGCTAGCCGCTAACCACGTCTATCCATCTAGCTAGCCGCTAACCACGTCTATCCATCTAGCTAGCCGCTAACCACGTCTATCCATCTAGCTAGCCGTTAACCACGTCTATCCATCTAGCTAGCCGTTAACCACGTCTATCCATCTAGCTAGCCGCTAACCACGTCTATCCATCTAGCTCGCCGTTAACCACTATCTAGCTATCAACCACGTCTATCTAGCTAACTATTAACCATGTATATCTATCCATCTAGCTATTAACCACGTCCATCTATCTACAGTGCATTCGGAAAGTATTCAGACCCCTTGACTTTATCCACATTTTGATAAGTTACAGCCTTATTCTAAAATTGATTAAATTTGTTTTACTCAATCTACACACAATTCCCCATAATGACAAATCAAAAAACAGGTTTTTATAAATATCACATTTACATAAGTATTCAGACCCTTTACTCAGTACTTTGTTGAAGCACCTTTGGCAGAGATTACAGCCTCGAGTCTTCTTAGGTATGACGCTACAAGCTTGGCACACCTGTATTTGGGGAGTTTCTCCCATTCTTCTCTGCAGATCCTCTGAAGCTCTGTCAGGTTGGATCGGGAGCGTCGCTGCACAACTATTCTCCAGAGACGTTAGATCAGGTTCAAATCCGGACTCTGGCTGGGCCACTCAAAGACATTGAGACTTGTCCCGAAGCCACTCCTGCGTTGTCTTGGCTGTGTGCTTAGGGTCGTTGTCCTGTTGAAGGTGAATCTTCGCTCCAGACTGAGGTCCTGAGCAGATTTCCACCAAAGAACTCCGTACTTTGTGCCGTTCATCTTTCCCTCGATCCTGACTAGTCTCCCTGCCCTCTGAAAAACATCCCCACAGCATGATGCTGCCACCACCATGCTTCATTGTAGGGATGGTGCCAGGTTTCCTCCAGACGTGACGCTTGCCATTCAGGCCAAAGAGTTCAATCTTGGTTTCATCAGACCAGAGAATCTTGTTTCTCATGGTCTGAGAGTCCTTTAGGTGCCTTTTGGCAAACTCCAAGCGGGCTGTCATGTGGCTTTTACTGAGGAGTAGCACCTCCCTGACCAAGGCCCTTCAATCCCGATTGCTCAGTTTGGCCAGGCGGCTAGCTCTAGGGTCTTGGTGGTTCTAAACTTCTTCCAGTTAAGAATGATGGAGGCCACTGTGTTCTTGGGAACCTTCAATGCTGCAGAATGTTTTTGGTACCCTTCCCCAGATCTGTGCCTCAACACAATCTTTTCTGAGGTCTACGGACAATTCCGTCAACCTCATGGCTTGGTTTTTGCGCTGACATGCACTGTCAACTATGTGACCTTATATAGACAGGTGTGTGCCTTTCCAAATAATGTCCAATCAATTGAAATTTACCACAGGTGGACTCCAATCAAGTTGTAGAAACATCAAGGATGATCAATGGAAACAGGATGCACCGGAGCTCAATTTTGAGTCCCATAGCAAAGGGTCTGAATACTTATGTAAATAAAAGGTATTCGTTAATAAAGGTAATACATTAGCAAAAATGTCAAAAAAAACTGTTTACTGTCATTATGGGGTATTGTGTGTACTTTAATCAATTTTAGAATAAGGCTTTAACGTAATAAAATATGGAAAAAGGGAAGGGTCTGAATACTTTCCGAATGCACTAAATATATACATGTGAAATGTACATTAATATATACACAACATCATAATGTCATGTATTGCTATGAACCACAGTCAGTATTTGCCCTAAGGGGACAATAAAGTTGTATTAAATTGAACAGTCTGTAGTTGTGCTTATGAAGAAGTAGTACTGGGGGCAGCGAGATCCGGTCTGGTCCAGTTTAATCCGGTTTAGTCCAGTTCCTATCTAATCCAGTCAGTTCATATATTTATAGATCTGCTGTAGTAGCAGGTGCAGCGAGGGCTCAGACTCAGGTGCGTCCCAAATGGCCCCCTATTCCCTATATAGTGCACTTCTTTTGAGGTGACCAGTACATGTCCTTGTAGTTCTACTGCAGTAGTAGGTGCAGCAAGTTCTAGTCCAGTTTATTCCGGTCAGTACAGGTCTGATCTGTTTCAGTCCAGTCCAATCCGTTTTAGTCCAGTCTGTACAGGTTCAGTCCGGTCCAGTCAGTACATGTCCTTATAGATCTCCTGTAGTAGTGGGTGCAGAGAGGTCTCAGACTCGGTCTTCTTGATCTTCTGCACCAGCAGGGTGTTCTCTGTGACCAGCTGTCTGAGGTCGGCCATCTTGTTCAGCAGCTTGGGGAAGAGGGAGTCCTGGTGGTTTTCCTGTAGGTGCTGGTCCATAGCCTGGAGAATACCATCCTGACTCTGTTCTACCTGCTTCACGTTCATCAGCCCTGGACGGTCTGCAGATAGATCGAGAATAGTTAGATGGGTAGATCACAGACGTGAAAGTTACCAACTAATAGCACAACCTTTCCGCTATTCCTCGCATCATATCTTCACCACCTTCTCAACCATATTGGAAGAAAAAAAAGGTAATGTTCCCTCCCCTCTGACCTTCCTCTCCAATGTGTTTTGAGGAGGCGAGAGGATACCAGGAATATAGGGAAAGATTAATTGAGAAAGAGCTCCCCTCAACTCCACACAGGATGATAGCAGCTACGAACAACGTTAAGGTCAGGGTTATCAGGGCAGAACAGTACTAGTGTCAGAGTTACTACTAGTACAGAAGTACACCATACCTCCACACAGGATGATAGCGGCCACGAACAGAGCCAGGTCACTGTCATCCAGCTCCAGAGCATTGAACTTCACAGCAAACTCAAACTTGGGCTCCATGATCTCACTGAAGGGTTTACGGAGGCTCCTCAGGAACTCCCGGGTCACAAAGCCCTTCCCGTTGGCCACCAGGAGGCCATCTTTGTTCATGAGGGAGGGCAGCATGGCGAAGATGGCCTCGTGGACGCCATACTTCAGTAGTGTTACCTGAGGCAGATAAGCAGAAGAAAATAATAAGAGCATTCTCTCCCTTCATCTGAGGAAGACGGGCAAACACGTAAGCAAACTGTCAATCCATATCAGGGTTTTTCAAATTATACAGTACGTGCCCAAAAGCAATTGTGTGCTCTTTTAGTTGTAGCTAGCCATCAGGGAGATATTGTATCACATAATCCCTATTAACATTTTAAAAAACTGGGGGTTGGTAAAGTTAGCTCAGTTTCAGTTCTCAGTTTCAAGTTTGTAATGTCACATGCACAAACAAGTACAGTGAAATGCCTTTCTTGCAAGCTCTAACCCTCTGGTGATTGAAGACCATGCCATACCATAGAAATAGGTAGATCTATATACATTGAGTATAACAAACATTAGGAACATCTTCCAAATAGGGAGTTGCACCTCCCCCTTTTGCCCTCAGAACAGCTTCAGCCTGCTACTCCTACTGCTCTCTCCTCGTCTGACCATGTGTTCTCGCATACCCCGAGAGCATCTGGTCAGCGGGGTGGTGGCACAGGAATCCTCATCTCTCCCAAGTGGACATTCTCTCTTTCTCCCCTGACCCACCTGTCTATCTCCTCATTTGAATTCCATGCTGTCACAGTCACTAGCCCATTCAAGCTTAACATCCTTCTCATTTATCGCCCTCCAGGTTCCCTTGGAGAGTTCATCAATGAGCTTGACGCCTTGATAAGTTCCTTTCCTGAGGATGGCTCACCCCTCACAGTTCTGGGTGACTTTAACCTCCCTACGTCTACCTTTGACAAATTTCTCTCTGCCTCCTTCTTTCCACTCCTCTCCTCTTTTCACCTCACCCTCTCACCGTCCCCCCCTACTCACAAGGCAGGCAATACGCTTGACCTCATCTTTACTAGATGCTGTTCTTCTACTAATCTGCAACTCCCCTCCAAGTCTCCGACCACTACTTTGTATCCTTTTCTCTCTCGCTCTCCTCCAACACTACTCACTCTGCCCCTACTCAGATGGTAATGCGCCGTCGCAACCTTCGCTCTCTCTCTCTCTCTCTCCCCGCTACTCTCTCCTCTTCCATCCTATCATCTCTTCCCTCTGCTCAATCCTTCTCCCTCCAATCTCCTGATTCTGCCTCCTCAACCCTCCTCTCCTCCCTTTCTGCATCCTTTGACTCTATGTCCCCTATCCTCCCGGCCGGCTTGGTCCTCCCCTCCTGCTCCGTGGCTTGACGACTCATTGCGAGCTCACAGAACAGGGCTCCGGGCAGCCGTGCGGAAATGTAGGAAAACTAGACCCCTGCGGACCTGGCATCTTTTCACTCCCTCCTCTCTACATTTTCTTCCTCTGTTTCTGCTGCTAAAGCCACTTTCTACCACTCTAAATTCCAAGCAAATGCCTCTAACACTAGAAAGCTCTTTGCCACCTTCTCCTCCCTGCTGAATCCTCCTCCCTCCTCCCTCTCTGTGGATGACTTCGTCAACCATTTTGAAAAGAAGGTTGACGACATCCGATCCTTGTTTGTTAAGTCAAATGACACCGCTGGTCCTGCTCACACTGCCCTACCCTATGCTTTGACTTCTTTCTCCCCTCTCTCTCCAGATGAAATCTTGCGACTTGTGACGGCCGGCCACCCAACAACCTGCCCGCTTGACCCTATCCCCTCCAGACCATCTCCGGTGACCTTCTCCCTTACCTCACCTCGCTCATCAACTCATCCTTGACCACTGGCTATGTCCCTTCAGTCTTCAAGAGAGCGAGAGTTGCACCCCTTCTCAAAAAACCTACACTCGATCCCTCCGATGTCAACAACTACAGACCAGTATCCCTTCTTTATTTTCTCTCCAAAACTCTTGAGCGTGCCGTCTTTAGCCAACTCTCTTGCCATCTCTCTCAGAATTACCTTCTTGATCCAAACCAGTCAGGTTTCAAAACTGGTCAAGACCAGTCAGGTTTCAAGACTGGTCATTCAACTGAGACTGCTCTTCTCTGTGTCACGGAGGCTCTCCGCACTGCTAAAGCTAACTCTCTCTCGTCCTTCTAGACCTATCTGCTGCCTTTGATACTGTGAACCATCAGATCCTCCTCTCCACCCTCTCCGAGTTGGGCATCTCCGGCGCGGCTCACTCTTGGATTGCGTCCTACCTGACAGGTCGCTCCTACCAGGTGGCGTGGCGAGAATATGTCTCCGCACCACGTGCTCTCACCACTGGTGTCCCCCAGGGCTCAGTTCTAGGCCCTCTCCTATTCTCGCTATACACCAAGTCACTTGGCTCTGTCATATCCTCACATGGCCTCTCCTATCATTGCTACGCAGACGACACACAATTAATCTTCTCCTTTCCCCTTCTGATAACCAGGTGGCGAATCGCATCTCTGCATGTCTGGCAGACATATCAGTGTGGATGATGGATCACCACCTCAAGCTGAACCTTGGCAAGACGGAGCTGCTCTTCCTCCCGGAGAAGGACTGCCCGTTCCATGATCTCGCCATCACGGTTGACAACTCCGTTGTGTCCTCCTCCCAGAGTGCAAAGAGCCTTGGCGTGACCCTGGACAACACCCTGTCGTTCTCCACTAACATCAAGGCGGTGACCCAATCCTGTAGGTTCATGCTCTACAACATTCGGAGAGTACGACCCTGCCTTACACAGGAAGCGGCACAGGTCCTAATCCGGGCACTTGTCATCTCCCGTCTGGATTACTGCAACTCGCTGTTGGCTGGGCTCCCTGCCTGTACCATTAAACCCCTACAACTCATCCAGAACGCCACAGCCCATCTGGTATTCAACCTTCCCAAGTTATCTCACGTCACCCCGCTCCTCCGCACACTCCACTGGCTTCCAGTTGAAGCTCGCATCTGCTACAAGACCATGGTGCTTGCCTACGGAGCTGTGAGGGGAACGGCACCTCCGTACCTTCAGGCTCTGATCAGTCCCTACACCCAAACGAGGGCACTACGTTCATCCACCTCTGGCCTGCTGGCTCCCCTACCTCTACGGAAGCACAGTTCCCGCTCAGCCCAGTCAAAACTGTTCGCTGCTCTGGCACCCCAATGGTGGAACAAGCTCCCTCACGACACCAGGACAGCGGAGTCACTCACCACCTTCCGGAGACACTTGAAACCCCACCTCTTTAAGGAATGCCTGGGATAGGATAAAGGAATCCTTCTACCCCCCCTTACCCCCACCCCCCAAAACATTTATAAAAATATATTTGTAAAGTGGTTGTCCCACTGGCTATCATAAGGTGAATGCACCAATTTGTAAGTCGTTCTGGATAAGAGCGTCTGCTAAATGATGAAAATGTAAAAATGTAATTCGTCGGGGCATGGACTCTACAAGGTGTCGAAAGCGTTCCACAGGGATGCTGGCCAATGTTGAATCCAATACTTCCCACAGTTGAGTCAAGTTGGCTGGATGTCCTTTGGGTGGTGGACCATTCTTGATACATACGGGAAAATGTTGAGCGTGAAAAACCCAGCAGCATTGCAGTTCTTGACACAAACCGGTGCGCCTGGCACCTACTACCATACCCCTGTCAAAGGCACTTAAATATTTTGTCTTGCCCATTCACCCTCTGAATGGCACACATACACAATCCATGCCTCAAGGCTTACAAATCCTTCTTTAACCTGTCTCCTCCCCTTCATCTACACTGAAGTGGATTTAACAAGTGACATCAATAAGGGATCATAGCTTTCACCTGGTCAGTCTGTCATGGAAAGAGCAGGTGTTCTTAATGTTTTGTATACATCTCTATGTGCCGTACCTGGTCGTTAAGGAAGAGATCCACAAACCCTGGGATGCTCTTGGCGAACTTAGTGAGCTCCTGTACGGTCTCCACCGTGGTGCACTGACAGCGGTAGAACACGTGTACCCCTATCTCCTTGGTGAGGGGCGCACCCGGGACTAACTGGTCCCATACTAAACCACTCTCTGCCTGCCACAGGGTGTCCACATCATGGATCACAAATGTCTGAGGGGACAGAGAGAAAGCATTCATCTTTAATGTTCCTCTTATAAAACTCTTTAGCTTGTTATAGGTCTCGGGATATACAAAAACATCTATATGTAATAATTGGTCATTTAGCAGACGCTCTTATCCAGAGCGACTTACAGGAGCAATTAGGGTTAAGTGCCTTGCTCAAGGGCACATCGACAGATTTTTCACCTAGTGGGCTCGGGGATTAGAACCAGCGACCTTTCGGTTACTGGCACAACGCTCTTAACCACTAAGCTACCTGCCACCCTTGTAAGTGTTCACGTCAAGTTAAAATCATTATGAAAAACAGATTGATGAGAGGCAGTCTGTAAACTTCAGAGCTCTACAAATACCCTTTTCAAATAAGCCACTAAACTTTTCCATGAGGTTACTAGTAACATTCATCTAGATTGGTGCAACCATAAAAAACATCCCCATCATCAAAACTCAGAGGGGTTGTTTTGAGTTGTGACCATAAACATACAGTGTCTTCAGAGTATTGACACCCCTTAACCTTTTCCACATTTTGTTGTGTTAGCCTGAATTTAAAATTGATTAAATTGAGATATTGTCACTGGCCTACACACACACTCACATAATATCAAAGTGGAATTGTGTTTTTAGAAATGTGTACAAATTAATTAAAAAATGAAAAGCTGAAATGTCTTAAGTCAATAAATATTCAACCCCTTTGTTATGGTAAGCCTAAATAAGTTCAGGAGTAATAATTTGCTTAACAAAGTCACAAAAGTAGCATGGACTCACTATGTGCAATAATAGTGTTTAACATGATTTTTGAATGACAACCATGCTCAAAGGGATGAGATGAGGTAAAGTTATGAATTACACTTTGGATGGTGTATCAATACATCCAGTCACTACAAAAGATACAGGCATACTTCCTAACTCCGTTGCCAGAGAGGAAGGAAACCGCACAGGTATTTCACAATGAGGCCAATGGTGACTTTAAAACAGTTAAGAGTATAATGGCTGTGATAGGAGAAAACTGAGGATGGATCAACAACATTGTAGATACTCCACAATACTAACCTAATTGACAGAGTGAAAACAATGAAGCCTGTACAGAATACAAATATTCCAAAACATGCATCGCTTGCAACAATGCACTAAAGTAATACTGTACAGGCACCTTGACTTACACATTTTCTTGTGTTACAGCCTGAATTTAAAATAGATTATCCCTCCTCACCAATCTACACACAATGCCCCAGAATGACAAAGTTAAAACATATTTAGAAATTTGAACACATTTATTGAAAATGAAATACAGAAATCTCATTGCCGTGACACTCCAAATTGAGATGTAACTACAACTTGATTGGAGTCCACCTGTGGCCAATTCAATTGTTTGGACATGATTTAGAAATAAACTCACCGGTCTATATAAAGGCTCCACAGTTGACAGTGCATGTCAGAGCAAAAACCAAGCCATGAGGTCGAAGGAATTGTCCGTAGAGCTCCGAGACACGATTGTGTCGAGACACAGATCAGGGGAAGTGTACCAAAACATTTCTGCAGCATTGAAGGTCTCCAAGAACACAGTGGCCTCCATCATTCTTAAATGAAAGAAGTTTGGAACCACCAAGACTCTTCCTAGAGCTGGCCACCCGGCCAAACTGAGCAATCAGGGGAGAAGGGCCTTGGTCAGGGAGGTGACCAAGAACCCAATGGTCACTCTGACAGAGCTCCAGAGTTCCTCTGTGGAGATGGGAGAACCTTCCAGAAGGACAACCATCTCTGCAGCACTCCACCAATCAGTCCTTTATGGTAAAGTGGCCAGACGGAAGCCACTCCTCAGTAAAAGGCACGACAGCCCACTTGGAGTTTGACAAAAGGCACCTAAAGACTCAGACCATGAGAAACAAGATTATCTGGTCTGATGAAACCAAGATTGAACTCTTTGGCCTGAATGCAAAGGATCACGTCTGGAGGAAACCTTTCACCATCCCTACGGTGAAGCATTGTGGCAGCATCATGCTGTGGGGATGTTTTTCAGCGGCAGGGACTGGAAGACTTGTCAGGATCGAGGGAAAGATGAACGGAGCGAAGTACAGAGAGATCCTTGATGAAAACCTGCTCCAGAGCGCTCAGCACCTCAGACTATGGCGAAGGTTCACCTTCCAACAGGACAACGACCCTAAGCACACAGCCAAGACAACGCAGGAGTGGCTTCAGGACAAGTCTCAATGTCCTTGAGTGGCCCAGCCAGAGTCCGGACTTGAACCTGATCGAACATCTCTGGAGAGACCTGAAAATAGCTGTGCATCGACGCGCCCTTTCCAACCTGACAGAGCTTGAGAGGATCTTCAGAGAAGAATGGGAGAAACTCCCCAAATACAGGTGTGCCAAGCTTGTAGTGTCATAGTGTCATTGTGTTTCCTGAGTGGCGCAGTGGTCTAAGGCACTGCATCGCAGTGCTAACTGTGTCACTAGAGATCCTGGTTCGAATCCAGGCTCTGTCGCAGCCGGCCGCGACCGGGAGACTCATGGGCGGCGCACAATTGGCCCAGCGTCGTCCAGGGTAGGGGAGGGAATGGCCGGCAGGGATGTAGCTCAGTTGATAGAGCATGGCGTTTGCAACGCCAGGGTTGTGGGTTCGATTCCCACAGGGGGCCAGTATAAAAAATATATATATATGTAAGTCGCTCTGGATAAGAGCGTCTGCTAAATGACTAAAATGTAAATGTAAAAATACCCATGAAGACTCGAGGCTGTAATCGCAACCAAAGGTGCTTCAACAAAGCACTGAGTAAAGGGCCTGAATACTTATGTAAATGTAATATTTCAGTTTTTTATTTTTAATACATTTGCTAACATTTCTAAAAACCTGTTTTTGCTTTGTCATTATGAGGTATTGTGTGTAGGTTGAGGGGGAAAAAAGCAATTTAAATCAATTTTAAAATAAGGCTGTAACGTAACAAACTATGGAAAAAGTCAAGAGGTCTGAATACTTACATACACATTATCCACACTTTTACACTCATTTGCTTCTGCTACTCTGTTCTTTATTTTACTCTTATTATTATTATTATTATTATTATTATTATTAATCCTGATGCCTAGTCACTTTACCCTGCCTTCATGTACATATCTACCTCAAATACCGTATTATTATCTATCCTGATGCCTAGTCACTTTACCCTGCCTTCATGTACATATCTACCTCAAATACCTTATTATGATCTATCCTGATGCCTAGTCACTTTACCCTACCTTCATGTACATATCTACCTCAAATACCTTATTATTATCTATCCTGATGCCTAGTCACTTTACCCTGCCTTCATGTACATATCTACCTCAAATACCGTATTATTATCTATCCTGATGCCTAGTCACTTTACCCTGCCTTCATGTACATATCTACCTCAAATACCTTATTATGATCTATCCTGATGCCTAGTCACTTTACCCTACCTTCATGTACATATCTACCTCAAATACCTTATTATTATCTATCCTGATGCCTAGTCACTTTACCCTGCCTTCATGTACATATCTACCTCAAATACCTTATTATTATCTATCCTGATGCCTAGTCACTTTACCCTGCCTTCATGTACATATCTACCTCAAATACCGTATTATTATCTATCCTGATGCCTAGTCACTTTACCCTGCCTTCATGTACATATCTACCTCAAATACCTTATTATTATCTATCCTGATGCCTAGTCACTTTACCCTGCCTTCATGTACATATCTACCTCAAATACCGTATTATTATCTATCCTGATGCCTAGTCACTTTACCCTGCCTTCATGTACATATCTACCTCAAATACCGTATTATTATCTATCCTGATGCCTAGTCACTTTACCCTGCCTTCATGTACATATCTACCTCAAATACCTTATTATTATCTATCCTGATGCCTAGTTCCCTGCCTTCATGTACATATCTACCTCAAATACCTTATTATTATCTATCCTGACGCCTAGTCACTTTACCCTGCCTTCATGTACATATCTACCTCAAATACCGTATTATTATCTATCCTGATGCCTAGTTCCCTGCCTTCATGTACATATCTACCTCAAATACCTTATTATCTATCCTGATGCCTAGTCACTTTACCCTGCCTTCATGTACATATCTACCTCAAATACCGTATTATTATCTATCCTGATGCCTAGTTCCCTGCCTTCATGTACATATCTACCTCAAATACCTTATTATCTATCCTGATGCCTAGTCACTTTACCCTGCCTTCATGTACATATCTCCCTCATACCTCGTACCTCTGCACATTGATCTGGTAATAGCTCCATTTATGCGTTTTTATTTCTCGTGTTACTATTTTATTTTAAAACTCTGCATAGTTGGGAAGGGCTCGTAAGCAAGCAGGTCTACGCCAGTTGTAGTCGGCTCATGTGACAAACACCATTTTATTTTTACCGATGTGCAGCTGGTCTTGCCGGTGAGGATACTGCGGGCCTTCTTCTTGGTCATGATGAGGTTCTGCAGGTAGGCTTGGTACACCTGTTTAGTAAGGGTCTTGAGGTCCAAGCCTCCAGGGTGTTGGGTATCTAGCTCCTCAGCTAGCAGGCCAGCCATAAGCTTCTTCTCAGCCTCCGGCATACGCCCATACCGGATCGCTGGGGAAACAGACAGGATAGCATTAAAGTACTAAAAATAAACAGTCAATGTTGATCTATATAACCCAAATGATGCGTGTGTAAATGTAAGTAAATATGCCTGAGAAGAAAAACAAGATGTGTTATTGAGAATATTGAAATACCGGTAACTAGGTAATGAAATTGTTACATTAAGCAGCTTGTAATGTGTCAAAGTATCATATTCAAACTTTCCCACCAGTGTCAGTCCTATTCTCACCATCATGTGACATGCCAAGGGCTAGGCACTTCTGGAAGCGACAGTATTGGCACTTGTTACGGTTTTTCGTCAGGATCATACAGGCTCTCTCACAGCGCTCATACTCCAGCCTCAACCGAAGGGTCCGCCGGAAGAAGCCCTGGACCACATGATACACACACAGACAGAGGTGGTCAATGAACTTGAGTTTCAGGTTAACTAACTTCAATGGCTGGAATGCTGCCACACAGGACACAAACTAAACTCAAGCTAAGCTCTGGTTGAGGATGTTAGCAGCCATGCCAAAACCTCCAAGATTTAAGACCTAAGAACATTAGGCTAATGTTTTTCTGATGAAGAAGACCCATTGGTAGATCGGCGGAATCGCGCTCACCTTGCAGCCCTCGCAGGCATGCACACCGTAGTGAAACCCTGAAGCTTTGTCCCCACAGATCCTACACTCCACGTTGATCCCAGGGCCGGTGGCCTCGTCCCGGCCCAAACACAGCTGCTCTGACAGTGAGGCAGATGACGTGCGAGACAGGTCTGACACACAGAGAGAGACACACACAACACCCATCTGAGCATCACAACGATTAATAGGAGAACATTCTTGTACAGACTCGTATCACCCTCACCTCAACCCAAATCTGTTTGTGCCAACGACAATAGGAGTTTGCAACAAGACAGCTCAAACTGATCTTGGACCAGGACGTACCCATATGCTCTGCTGATGTATTCACTATAAGTCCAAAACATTACAGTGAAGCACATCACCTCCCGCTTAGCGTCTTATTTCGAATATAACCAACGCCACATGTATTTAAATGTACTCTTACCTGTGTAGTTGGTAGCAGCAGCTGGACTGTCTTGTCTGCTGTGGCTGGTCTTCACCTTCTCCAGTCTCTCCTCTTCCCCTCCTCCTCCATTCTGTTGGCTGCCAGTCCCATTCCTTGATACCATCGAGATGGGGGACCTCGACCTCTCCGCCCCACTGCCCTCAACAACCCCCAGCAGGTCTCCAAAGTCAGAGCCCACTGCCTCCACCTCCTGTGCAGTCCATATGATATCAGCTGCTGTGTCCAGGGTCTGTGGAGAGTTTGGGCCACACAGGGGCAGTGTGCCTGTGCTGTTAGCCCCAAGCGTAATCCTAGTTTCCCCATTCACCTGTTCAAGGTGCTCAGGGGAAGGTAGCTGCTGTAACCATTCCATGGCTCCTTGCCTTGTGGTCAGGCTGCTAAAGCGCCTCTTCCCAGTCTGTCATGATGTTGCGGACATGGCCTTCCTATTCACGTGAGGAACCGGGTAATTACTCAACGACAACCAACCCATTTAGGCCTATCACTAAATGATATCACCATCTCGAAACAAAACCCAGGTAGTGTTCATTAGGCCACACTGTAGCAAAACCTTTTGAAACAAATTAGTGATTCTTATTGGACAAGTCCTGGATGTTCCAGACTGTTTTCTTCAGTTTCATGCCAGCAAGTCAATTAAGGACACATTTTTATTTACAATGAAGACCTACCAAGAGGCAAAAGGGCTCCTATGGGGACGGGATATATATATATATTTTTTAATGTAGGACAAAAACATGCATCACAATAAGAGACACCACTACTCTACATAAAGAGAGACCCAAGACAACACAACACGGTAGCAACACAACATGGTGGTACAAAACATGTAAAGGAAGGAAAAGATGTGCCAAGTGTGGAGGGGAACATGATTACGGTGCATGTGGGAGCAATGTGAAGGTTGTGTTGTCATTGTGGGGGGAACATAGTGCAGCATTTGGTAGAAGTTGGTAGGGGTTTACTTGTTTTGGTTTTCATGGTAGTACAGAATTGGGCAGATCATGATTGATTGTACATTCTAGCACTGTAGGTGGCGGCATGCACTTAAATGATTGTTTGCGGACCGCCATGATGTCATAGAAAGAGGAATGAGGAAATGGTGACTGTGCTTGAATCTGAAAGTGCAGCAAGTGAAGTGTGATAATGAATGGAAAACAGTGAAATCAAAGAACGGAACAAAATGAGTAAAAGTTGTAGCAGAAGACAAGGACGGGTCCCATAATGCATTTCTTATTGGACTGCGTTTTTTGGACAAGGAGATTCATTTGGGAAATCCATTTGTAATATCCAGGACTGTGAAGAAAGCAGTGGGAAAGGTGGATTCAATCAAGGTGACTAGAAGCGGACTTGTTTTGGTTAATTGTGTTGATGAAGAACGGAAGAAGCATGCACTGGATCTGGCAAAATTGTCCACGTCAGAAGTAACATGTATTGATATTCGGAGCAGGGCGCCTACCAAAGGAGTTATAGCTGGATTCTCGTTGAATATAGATGACGAGTATCTTAGTCAGAAAATCCCAGGAGTGGTCAGTGCACATCGCCTGACCCGTATGGTAAATGGAAGGAAGGAGAAAAGCCTATTAATATTGTTGTTTGAGGAGACTACCTGAATATGTGAAGCTTGGATTTGTGAGGTGAGAGCGTGTGTCCAAACCATTACAGTGTGGGAATTCTAAAGGATATGGTCATGTGTCAAATGTTTCCAGACTGGAGAAGTATGATATTTAAGAATCTGAAAATGTTGCAGCGGTGGTGGGGATCATACTCCGGACTTCCTTGAGTGCCCTGTTAGGGTGAAGGAGGTCCAGGTGTCAAGGATCAGGGCTGCGCAGCGGATCTCCTATGTGGAGGCGGTGAAGAGAGTCAAAGGGGCAAGAGGCAACAGTGTTGAAGATATGGCAGTGGATGCATTGCAACCAGTTGCTAGTGTTAAGTCAATCGAGTGATCTGGATACACCCATTGTGAAGAAGGTAGATTTTGTGGCATTTATAGCCACAGTGATTAATTGTACAGCACAAGTGTCTAAGAAGTCCTCTGTAGCTCAATTGGTAGAGCATGGCGCTTGTAACGCCAGGGTGGTGGGTTCGATCCCCGGGACCACCCATACTTAAAAATTTATGCACACATGACTAAGTCGCTTTGGATAAAAGCGTCCGCTAAATGGCATATTATAAGTCCAAGAAGCTGGGTATCATTATCTCTGCTGCCGATACGTTTTTGGGGCTCAAATGTTTTCCTTTTTGGGATCCTTATTATCCATCCGCACAGTAGGTGGCAGAATGCACATTTAATTGTTGCGAACGCCATTATACCATAGAAGAATACCAATAAATCACGCGAAGCAGCCACAAGTGTCAGTAAGAGTCTCGATGATTGAGTCTTTGAATTAAGAGATGGAGATAAAACTGTCCAATTTGAGTGTTTTTTTGCAGCTCGTTCCAGACGCCAGCTGCAGCGAACCGAAAAGATGGACGTTGTGTGCTTGGGGAACTTTAACATAATGTGACTGGCAGAATGGGTGTTGTATGTGGAGGATGATGGTTGCAGTAGGTATCTCAGATAGGGGGGAGTGAGGCCTAAGAGGGTTTTGTAAATAAGCATCAACCAGTGGATCTTGCGCCGGGTATACTGAGATGGCCAGTGATGTGTCCTATAAGGAGCATTGGTGGCCGAATGGTAAAGAACATCTAGCCGCTCGAGAGCACACTTACCTGCCGATCTATAAATTACGTCTCCGTAATCTAGCATGGGTAGGCTGGTCATCGGAATCTGCTATTGGGTCAGTGTGATATAGGCTAATCATGAGACACTTCTGTTAAAATTAAATTTACATTTTAGTCATTTAGCAGACGCTCTTATCCAGAGCGACTTTCAGTTACTGAGTGCATACATTATTTTATATTTTTTCATACTGCCCCCCCGTGGGAAACGATGACAGAAGAGATGGAATATATCAAAATTACATGCAATTCCATACCTCAAAACATGCATAAAAAATAATCAGAATGACAGAAAATGAAAACATTCCTTAAACAATTGTTTAACTAGCTAGTTATCCTATACAACGTTTAGTTTAGGAGTGCAGATAGCTATGCTAGAGGCCCAGCTGCAGAACACAAGTTCCCGAATAACTTTGTTTTTGTCTTGGGGAACATGATAGTTAGCTAACTAACCGTTTGGGTTATCGCTAGCCTGCCTTTGTAAATCCATTCTTACCTTTATCAATGGCGTTGCTTGCCTTCCAAAGAATGCGTGGGTGAGGTGTAAAGTTACCACGCCGTGTCCATAACCACTTGATTCAATAGGTTGGCTGTGTTGTTTGCTAGCTAGTTGGTTTAACGTCAGTTAGATAGCAAACTTTAGCTCCCTGAACTTTCCCAATTCATCAGTCAATACTGTTATATAATCCATCCAATAATCTATATTGAAAGTTTGCAGTGAAGTCACCATCTTCTGGTGGCTGGCTAGTACATCGGGATATCAAACTTTTCAGTGAGCTATTGCAAACATGTACTAGCCCAGTGTCAACCTTCTCTGTACTCTCGCCAGAGCACCCCCTGACGTTCAACCGATTCATGGCACAGTTCATCCTGCCATGTGACTTTGCAAATGTGTTTATAGGCTTTAGGGCAGGGGTGTCAAACTCGTTCCATAGCGGGTCTAGTGCAGGGTTGCCCAACCCTCTTCCTGGAGAGCTACCCTCCTGTAGGTTTTCGCTCCAACCCCAGGTGTAACGACCCTGCCCCTGGTCCTCTGTAGCTCAGCTCGTAGAGCACGGAGCTTGTAACGCCAAGGTAGTGGGTTCGATCCCCGGGACCACCCATACACAAAAAATGTATGCACGCATGACTGTAAGTCGCTTTGGATAAAAGCGTCTGCGAAATGGCATATTATATTATTATCAACCTGCTAATTATTAGAATCAGGTGTGCTAGATTAGGGTTGGAGCAAAAACCTACAGGACGGTAGCGCTCCGGGAACACGGTTGGCCAGTCCTGGTCTAGTGTCTGCAGTTTTTTTTCTCTCCTTTCAATAGGCCCTTTTCACGTGACGTCAGACAACTTCCGTTCTGCCGCGATGCAGGTTATGTTTACATCCGGTGTCGCTTAGGAACGCTTAGCTAGTAGCACATCATTATGGAGTTCACCCAGTCCCTTTCACATCTGCCACCAATACGACTTAACGACGTAGAACGACTTGCTGACAAGTGGTCCCTTACTTCAAGATCGAAGCTTGATAAAGGCTACAAGTTCTTCGTTGAAGGTTACCTGTTTGATTATGAAGGTGCGTGTTTATCTTTATTTAGCTTAAATTAGCCCTATGCTAGCGAAGGTTATGAGCTGACGAGTTTCTGTTTTGCAGCCTCTTTTTAATATTACTGCTGTTTGTATCGACCGTAAGATAAGAGTCAGTAATGTATTAATGGCTAATGCTGCGCCCTTTCTCCCAATCACTGTATTGAAACAGTCTCAAGTGTAGTTAACGGTGAGGTGACAGTGAGAGGGCGATGTTACAGGTCCATGAAGAAAAATGAGGAGGCTCATCGGCTTCAGGTTTCTCAGATAAACAGTTCTCTAACATTATGATAAGATAGGTTAAGATAGATAAGTTTTCTTTTTGTTGTGTTTTGCTGCGGTTGCAGATTTAATAAGAATGATTCCACAAAGTTCCACTGTGGATCAGTTTGTTTCTCAGTCTGAGCTCTGATTTTGTATCATTAAACTTAATACACAACGAAATTCTTACAAACCGATGTGGGTTGTTGACGGCAATAAAGACTGGGAAAGATTCTGTGATAACTCAAAATGTTCAAATTTGACAAGTGTTGGCACTACTTGTCAAAGGTTTCAGAACAGCCAATTTTTCTTAATTAAAAAAAGAAATTGGGTTTTGAAAATTGTGTACAGTAGTTTATAATGAAACGCAGAAAAAATGTTTTGTAAGTACAGCACTAATTGTTATGTCTCTATGAACAGGTTACACTAGACTCTGCAGAGGTTCCTGTGGTACTCAATCACATGTCATGTTCCTGCTCTGCTGGGAAAGCACTATGTAATCACATAGTAGCACTTCTTTTTCAAAGTGCTCACTATGTTACCATGGGCTTTAAGACAGTGCCATTGCCTCTGTCATGCACCAGCGCACTGCAGACCTGGCACCGGCCTAGGACACAGGTCAGACATTATTTGTTACACTGATGCAGAACTTTGCAGTTTGTATTGACTTTTGACAATGTATTGTTCATCATTATTATATCACAGGGAATTGTACCAGAGGCCACCAATGATATGGCGGTGTGTAAACCAGCGGCTAAGAAAAAAACAAGTGTCAGAGCTGGTGTGAAGTGCACACTGTACCAAGCCTATGATGGTGAGTCTGAATGAGCCCCCGCCTGTACTAGAGCACAAAGACTTTAGTGCATTTCTAAAATAATACAAACATAAAAGTGATTATTATTTGTTACTTTTTATATAGACTTTCAGTGGATATTTTTTATTTGTATTAGAAGCATGTACGAGACTGGATGAGTGTGGTTGTCTTTTTTAGTGAAAAGATAAGGTGGCATTTAATGAAATCTAAACTTGACATATCTCACTTTCATGCCAGGGCCTATTCCGGATCCTCACGTCATGGCCAGTGCTGAGAAACTGAAAGACATCCGTCCACAACCAGGGATTTGCAAATTGCTGCACGGGCTTGAGGGCCTTAATTTGGTGGACTCTAAATTTGGCCCTGTGCCATTTGGGTCTGTGCTTTCTTACCAGTGCCCTCTAGAATTAAGTAGAGATATTATTAAACACCCTGGTGCCAGTGAGTTTCCTCAGTTGCCTATTGAAGGTTACAACTTTAAATTTCCCATTGATTTTGAGCCCAACTACATACAACAATGTCATTTGGACAGCCTGATTGTGTCAGAGGAGATGTCTGCTGCTATTGAAGCAGAAACAAGAATGCAGTCAGAATGCCAGCTGTGGAGCCAGGTACGCAAACCCCGACTGACAGCCAGCAGATTCCGTGAAATATGCCATGTTCGGTGGGGAGTTGTCTGCCAAGGCTTTGGCAACCCGCATTCTGAGAGGAACTCCTCAGACAGCTGCTATGAGAAGAGGGTTGGATCTGGAACCTGAGATACTGAGGCAATATTCTGATTTTTGTGATGTCTCTCTGAAACAATGCGGGGTCATCATCCACCCTGATTCACCTCACCTTGCAGCCAGCCCGGATGCTAAAGTCTTCTGCCCAACAGAAGCACCACCATTTGGTCTTGCTGAGGTTAAGAGTTACGATGTTGAAAATGTTACCCAAGTTAAACACCTGATCACAGTTAAAGGCCAGGCCTGCCTTAAGAAGAGCCACAAATACTACTATCAGGTTCAAGGCCAACTCGCCTTAAGCGGACTTCAGTGGTGTGACTTCATTACAGATACCCGCACTGACTTCACAGTTGAGAGAATCTTTAGGGATGAGGAGATTATCCACTCAATGCGACAGAAGCTTGATCATTTCTATTATAACATCTACATGGATGTCTTCTTAAGTTATAAAACATAAGGCAGAATTTTATGTGTAAATAGTGTTAAGGTAAATGTGGAAGGTGAACCTTTGACATTTTTTTCTTTAACTGCAAATTAACTTGTCATATACTGTATATCTCCTATGTACTGAAACACACATTTTGAAAAGGATTGTGATGTAAATGTCGACATGTTTTTCTTTAACTGCAAATGAACTTAATTGTGTTATATACTGTATATCTATGTATTGAAATACAAATCTTGAAAAGGATTGCGATGTTGTAAATGCTCTTACCAAAATCAAAAAGGATTGGAAGCAGTTGCTTGCAAACATATATTTAATAGTTCCATCAGTGCCATGACACATAAGCACATAACATGGTTAATAGTTGGATATTTTTACAATATATCACATTAGGTTCATTAATAGCTATGAAAAAGTTATTACCCTTAACAAAAACATACAGTATAACATTAGATCAATTAAATTACCAACAAAGTTAATTCATATTTACATTTTTTTGTACATACAATACAGTAATATAAAAGTACTTCTATTTACAGCCCATCTAGCTTACTCAGGAAATATACAACTTCCAGTTGACAAAAACATCAGACTGGTTTGTCTCCTTTAATGTCAAGAGGTCCCTGATAGTTCGACATGAGGCAGCAGATGGCCCACAGCTGATTCACTGAACCCACTGTGGAAAGAGGAACAAGCCCATCCCAGATATGGTACTCCTTCACCCTCCGTATGGCCCTCTCGACTAAAATCCTCAGCCGGGCGATGGCCTGGGTCTTAAGAGTGTCCTCCCTGCTGAGCTGAGGAGATTTTTTTTAACATTCAGCTTTGACCAGGAATCAATATTTATCTAGCTATCATGCACAACAGTATTTGAATAGGTGAGTTACTATACATTCATGAATAAACTAACTGCCTAACAAAGGGTTAGATAGCTAACTAAGTAAACTTGTTACATTACAGCCAGGCAGCAATGTAACGCTACCTTTAACGTTATCGGTATCTGGTACTAAGTTGTTGTTAGCTAACGTTAGCCCACTTTTAAGTAACTAAGGCAGTGAACAATTATGAATTAACAATAACGTTAGCAAGTTACAAACCATTGCATATACGTAAACATTATTACTCTTAACTTTACTAATTTAACTTAAACGTACCTTTTGGAATTTCTTCAAGTAGCTAGCTGTAAAGTGGTTATCCCACTGGCTATAGGGTGAACGCACCAATTTGTGAGTCGCTCTGGCTAAGAGCGTCTGCTAAATGACGTTAATGTGCCCTTGAGCAAGGCACTTAACCCTAATTGCTCCTGTAAGTCGCTCTGGATAAGAGCGTCTGCTAAATGACTAAAATGTAAAAAAATGTAAATGTAGTGGTCAACAGTTGTATTTTCGTTGAGAAGTCTCAGGTTACGGGCGAACGGAAGTGAAGTTAACCTGCTACGCGGAAAGGCGGAAGTTAGATGACGTCATCGTGAAAAGGGCCTATTAAGACATAGACAACTAGGTGTGGATAGTTATTGGATACCAACCGCCGTTAAACCCCATCGAAGAAGATGAGTTCCTTCTTCTTCTTCTTCTTCTTCAGTGGGGTTTATCGGCGGTTGGCATCCAACGTTATGGTGCATTACCGCCATCTACCGTACTGGAGTGTGGGCCAGAGACAGGGATAAACTAAATCCTACCTGCCAACCAAGTTTCTTTTAAAAAAGACAACAAAATATGTGATACTATATCTAATGACGTTCTACTCAATATACTCTTTAAACTAATTTCCTGGATCCACTTCTCCCTCATACTTAATCTCATCCTCTCTCTTTCCCTCTGATACATTTTACATTTACATTTTAGTCATTTAGCAGACACTCTTATCCAGAGCGACTTACAGTTAGTGAGTGCATACATTTTTATACTGAAACTGCCCACACTGTAGCAATACATGCTCCACAGTCTCTATTTCCTGACAATAATCACATTTTCCTGATGGATGCTTTCCTATCACGCTTAGTGATACTGTTCCTTTACACGGCACCCTGTCCTGTTTATCTGATTAGCCTCGGCCCAAACTTTATCGCCATTACCAGTTGTTGTCTTAGCTCTCTCTAATAACACCTGTGATTGCTTTATGCCTCTCTCCTATGTCAATATGCCTTGCCTATTGCTGTTCCAGTTAGTTCTTATTATACAATTTCACTGTAGAACCCCAAGTCCCCCTCAAACTGCCTCAAATAGTTCCTTTGTTCCACCCCCCATTCACGCCGAGACCGGCTCAATCGGTGCCTCCAGTGTACTCTTTCATTGTTACCCAACGCTTAGGTTTACCTCCACTGTACTCATATCATTCCATATCTTTGTCTGTACATAATGCCCTGAATCTATTCTACAACGCCCGGAAATCTGCCCCCTTTATTCTCTGTACCCAACGCACTAGAAGACGAGTTCTTAAAGCCTTTAGCCGTATCCTTATTCTAGTCTTCCTCTGTTCCTCTGGTGACCCTCATAGATATCATCCTGACTAACTTACCCTCTAAATACACCTCCGCTGTCTTCAACCAGGATCTCAGCGATCACTGCCTAATTGCCTGCGTCCGTAACGGATCTCAGCGATCACTGCCTAATTGCCTGCGTCCGCTGCAACTTGCCCATATTTGTCGCCAAACCCACTGGCTCCAGGCCATCTATAAATCACTGCTAGGCAAATCCCCGCCTTATCTTAGCTCATTGGTCACCATAGCAACACCCATCCATAGTATGCGCTCCAGCAGGTATATCTCACTGGTCATCCCCAAAGCCAACACCTCCTTTGGCCGCCATTCCTTCCAGTTCTCTGCTGCCAATGACTGGAACGAATTGCAAAAATCTCTGAAGCTGGAGACTCTTATCTCCCTCACTAACTTTAAGCATCAATTGTCAGAGCACCTTACCGATCACTGCACCTGTACACAGCCCATCTGAAATTAGCCCACCCAACTACCTCATCCCCATATTGTTATTTATTTTGCTCATTTGCACCCCAGTATCTCTTGCACATCTATCATTCCAGTGTTAATACTAATTGTAATTATTTTGCACTATGGCCTATTCATTGCCTTACCTCCATAACTTGCTACATTTGCACACACTGTATATATATTTTCTGTTGTATTCTTTTGACTTTATGGTTTGTTTTACCCCATATGTAACTCTTTGTTGTTTTTATCGCACTGCTTTGCTTTATCTTGGCCAGGTCGCAGTTGTAAATGAGAACTTGTTCTCAACTGGCTTACCTGGTTAAATAAAGGTTAAATAAACATAAAAAAATAAAAAAATGTGTCTTATTCAACTGGCTGCGTCCCACCCTTAATCTAGTAAATATAGCCTCCTCTCTTCTGTCCCTTCCTGCCGTCCTCCCCTCCCTGACTTTCCTCTGTACTTGAAATAAATGCCTTCCCTTAATATTTATATTCCACTGCTCCTGCCATCTCTGCACCATCACTGTATATATCAGTATTTTTGCCTCTGCCTTGCTCATTGACACTTCAACATCAACATCCCCACTACTAAGTGCTTGTTTAGCCTGTTCATCTACCGCCTCGTTCCCCTCCCCCCCACATGGGCTGGAACACAAGTAAATCTTATCTGAATACCCATCTGTTTAATCCTGCCATGGGTTTGTAGCACCTCATAAAGCAGGTTGTCTGCAACGTGAGCTAAAGGACTGGAGACTCATTTAAGGTACTTTAGTTTATTTATTTAAATCAAATCATTCCCACCTAATTAGTTAAAGTCGGTGCATATTTATATTTCAACGATAAACCAAATCATTCTCAGTCTAATTGTTTAACCAGTATTTTGCAGGGTCAAACATCAAATGTTACAGTTCAATCATATCAGCTCAAACGTTTCAGTTCAATCACACTAGCCATTCATCACTTTAGCTTTATGTTCTCAATTGTTATTAACGGGTTATACGGTTTAAGCAACCACAAACCCAACAGTTATTCACAAATTATACTGTTTGGACAGCCACAGACGTCTTTAATTCCCAATTAGTTTTCTATCAAGGTATACAGGTTTATCATTCACACTCTCTTGCATAGCGTCACCCCTGTCTTAAAGAATATTAAGTGTCTCCTTTGAACCTAGTCATATCTAGTCTGAACTGATATGTGCCATAGCGTCGCACTGCCTATCTATTTAAAGTACCTCCTATGGGTGTCTTTTGTTAACGTTTGCACAATTTAAACTTTATTTCCTAATTGTAATTCTCATTATTTACTGTTTTAAAATATTGTTTGTATTCTCAGCCAAAATGGTACACAGTTATTACACAGTTAAACGTAGTATACAGTTATCACGCAGCAAAAATAGTACACAGTTATCACACTCACTCACAATACACAGTCATAATCCTATCACACAGTCAAATATGTCACACAGTCATAAATGACACACTTACACTCGACACACACTCTGTTTGGGCACACAGCCTCCTCTATTTGGGCACACAGCCTCCTCTATTTGGGCACACAGCCGCTTCTATTGGGCACACAGCCTCTTCTATGGGCACACAGCCTCTTCTATGGGCACACAGCCTCTTCTATGGGCACACAGCCACTTCTACCGTTCGACGACAGCGATGTCCAATAGGCTGGGTGAATTCCAGCGAAGTTCCGCTACCAGATCACAGTCGGAGGTCACCAATTGTTAGAAATTGCCTAATTCAAATCTGGTATTGGAATAAGAATCAAGAGATCTTCAATCCAAGCTAAATTTATTATATGCAAAATGTATGTATGATAAGTATGTTGGTTCGTATACGGGCTCACTGAAATACCACGCAGGGCAGACAGAGAACTGACTTCCTCATTACAAATCCTTCCGTAAATACCCTGACAGTTTTTAGTTCCCGCTCTCTGCTGGGCCTATCAGGGTAGAGGTTGGGCGTGGTTTAGACTTGCCCAACCTATCCGTTGGCGCACCGGCTGGTCCCAGCCCCTTGGCGCTCCCTTGTTGCACACTGTTGCCAGGCATAAGTTTTTATCATAACAACCTGTGGAGTCAGCACCCAAAAGACTGTACATTCCTACGTTCAAGGACGGTTCACAGACAACGGTTCACAGACAACAAAGAGGCAGTGTTCGTATCTGTAAGAAATACAAGTCTTATCTGTCCTACCCCCTAACGTTCCTCACATGAATCACAGCCTGTTTTGTGAAACAATTTATATCAGTATAGTACAAACCTATGCTTTTCATTAATGCATTCCTTCTAAGCTATTCATCACATACAGATCCAATTATGAGAAAATAGAACCCCACAAAAGCATGTGGATTCAACATGATCGCTAGCGTACCTCATTACTTTGGCAACATGCTATGGGTGGGTGTGGTGATTGCAAAGTCCGTTTCTAGCTAGCATCGTTAACTAAAGTTTGCTGATTCAATCTCAAATTTGATAGTTTGACTATTTGATTTGTCAGGACACCAACTAGCTAGCCAATTTATATCACACGTTTGTAAAACCTAAATGTAGCTATACCAGCTAACTTACCAATGAGGAAATACTGTTCAGACGAAAGGCATACCATTTCGACTTGATAAAGACATCAGAACTCTACGTTGTAACGATACATTACTACTGATACTTGCCAACTATCATGTCAACACTTGCTTTTAAACACAATGATTTGTAAATGCTGTGTCTGTTGTTTAGCTAGTTAGCTAGCAAGATGGGTAGCATCTTTTTCTTCAGTGAGGTTTATCGGCGGTTGGCATCCAACGTTATGGTGCAATACTGCCACCTACTGTACTGGAGTGTGGGACAGAGACTGGGAGAATCTAAATCCTACCATTTTGTTTAAAAAAATTTTAAACCTTTATTTAACCAGGTAAGCCAGCTATCGGCCCCGTTGCTCATGACAAGCATATCAAGCAGGGTGAGGTCACAAACATCATATCCGGTCTACAGTAATGTCATATTGTCCCCGTTCAAATTATTTGAAAATGCATATTTTCTTCCCTAAAGTATGACTGGAAACCATTGAATTTAGTCTAATCGGTCTGAAATATTAGGAGGTACAGTATACAAATTAACTTAACTGGCCTACTCACACCCTTGCAGTTCACATTTTGCTGTAATAGATTTTTACAATGTAAGGTCATTGGAACACTTGAACATAACATTTTACTGCAGATCCTCTACTTATTAATCCCATGAGTGGACAATGGAGATGTCTCCATACTTACACAGAAACATCATACATCAGAGAGACTGAGCACTGATGGCTGGTGAAACAAGCACAACCCATGACTTCCATAGAAGCAAATATATTCAATAGAAAATACTTTAGACCCATGGAATACAAAAACAATACATGATCAAAAGTCCAATGCAAAGTCAGTATTATGTGAATAATCTGATAAACACTATCATGCAAAATATGCATCAAAAGCAAAGGAGCTATACAATCATGGAGGTCTGTAAGAAAAGTCATGAAGTGTATATCATTAATTGGGGTCACACACTGGACCATGGAATATACAAATCCATGGTCACACAACAAGTCCATTTTTTCCAAACCAGTGTCCAGGCCATGTTATCCAAAGGTCCTTTGCACAGTTTGTATCAACAGAATCTACAGTACACCATCACCAGAAGCATAAGTTCCATGAGGATGTTGTGGGATCATCTGTAGATTTCCTCAGTTCAAGGACAATTGCTCCAATATGCTGTTGTATCCTGCACCATCATCCAAAGACCAGGTGCAGTGTCATTCAAAACTCCTTTAGTTCCAGTTACGCTCAAATGACTTGGACTGACCATTAAAATGTAGGCCACCTGACGTTACCCTGGACAGAACAGACCTGGCTCCTACTAAGGTTTACATCTTTGTCCCCAGTATTGGAATATTTAACCAAACAAAAGTTTCCTTGGAATTGTGTTTTAGGGTTTTTAGGCCTTGTATCAAGTTCATAGTCGGTTTAATCTGTACACCACAAAACAAATGTGCCAGCCTCCAAATGTTATTTAAAAATAGAGTCTAGATCACATTTCCCATGTAGTGGACAGAAATTGGGCCCTACTGCCTAGTCTAGTTTTCAAGCCAATGAATCACACTGGACTGTTCTGATGAATGTCCTGGAGGGTTGAATCTGGTAAGCATAATATTCATAAGTCAAGTTTACAAAAATATAAAGAACTATAGTCACGAGAACTTATGCATACCATTTTGTACATATGTTAACAAAACCTTTACCTATTCTTGGTCCCTGTCACACCCTGGCTCTGGGACTCTATATGTTGAGCCAGGGTGTGTTCATTCTATGTGTTGTATTTCTTTGTTGGGAGTTCTAGTTTGTTTATTTCTTTGTTGGCCTGAGTGACTCCCAATCAGAGGCAACGAGTGTCAGCTGTGGCTGGTTGTCTCTGATTGGGAGCCATATTTAAACTGTCGGTTTTCCCTTAGTGTTTGTGGGATCTTGTTTCGAGTTGGTTTGTGTTAGACTGTGAACTGTCACGTTATCGTTTTGTTGTGCTTATTATCACTGAAGATAATAAAGTTCAGTATGTTCGTCTGCAACGCTGCGCCTTGGTCTTCATCTGTTCTAGACGATCGTTGTTCCCTCTGTCTGATTCCTACAAATGAAACCTCAACTCAATAAAACATCAAGTGGAACCCTCGAGTCAATAGAACTAACTGAACAATTTCTGTAATCTATCTCCTTATCACAGTGAGTAATATATAAAATAGGGGGTGGGTGCACATGAACATACCTCTATAGGCATTTGTAGGCCTTTATATACATCTGTAGGTCGTTGTGTCTCTGTAGAAATACAAGCATTAGCATTGAGACAAAATAATCAATATCTTCTTATGACCGGTAGGCAGTGGTATTGTCAGAATTGACAAAAACTGGATATTTCTCATTGTTCATCTAAGCCAGGGATGGGCAACTGGTGGCCCTCAGATAAATTCCCCCCCCAAAAAAACGTTTATTTATTTTTTTGAAGCTCATTCAGGGTCTCAACTTACTGTTGTAAGTTAGAATAATAGAACACACAAGATGCAATTTCGAAATTTGGTTGTGCAATTATCCAATTTCAGCAAATTATTTTTTGACCTAAGTTAGCTGGCCGCTAAACTATCTAAACTTGTTATCATGGTCGAATTACCGACCAGGGGGCCCTCATTGAATTTGTTAGTCAGTCTGACTCAGATATCATATTAAACACTGCCAACATTTCCCTCCGCCCCATGGCAAAATGTGTAGAATTACAGCAAGCTTGCTATAAAACTGCAAACATTTCTCTACACCTTAAAACACAACAAAATGTCACTCCGCTGTCAAGAGGGGGGCCACTAAAATGTTTTGCTCGCAATGTGGGGTGGGGTGTGGGGTGTTGCCCATTAAAGTTGCCCATCCCTGATCTAGGCAATTCAAACAATAACTATTAGAACTGATAAAATTCCCCTCCCTCCAAAATCATCTTACCAGATAAATATTTTCTTCTTATAGTTACTCCAATCACTGCTGCTATCACAGCTAGTACCACCACCACAACAGGAGATATTATTGCAGCTATGGGAAGGGAGGTCTGCGGTCCACATTCAGAGTTGGATGAATGAGTTCCAGGTTTAATTTGCTGAAGCTTCACGGTATCACATCTATAATAAGAGAAACGGACCATTGGTAATCGACAATTTGATAATCTAACTTTGTTTTACATTATGAAAACTGTTAGCGTATTGCAGTATTTCGTTTATATTTTGAAGGAAATAACCATTTGCATGAGCCACACTTACTGTGTGTGTGGCTGGCAGGATGTAAATGATCCATCTGAATAAGTATCACCAGTGCAGTCAGCACACACAGTATCTGCAGATGTTGTTCCTAAATCAACACAGGGTGAAACTCATTAAGGGTACTAACTTGAGATGTGCTTAACTCACGACTGCATATATCATGCATTGATGTCAATGGAAGATTTGCATGAAGACCAACCTGTGTGGCTGATGTATTGACCAGGTTTACAGCTGCTGTGTCTCTGGGCTGCTCTACAACCATCCTTAGTTGGGTCTAGACAGTAGAACCCCTCCAGTGTCCCACAGACAGTGTCTGATGAAGGTCTACATGGCTGCTTTACCTTCAAACCCAAACCTATGGAGAAAACATGTCACTTGGTATCTGAAGCTAAATGTAAAGCCTGTTGTATTTCATTAAAACAACAGCTGATATAATTCTCACCTGGACCACATGTGGTACAGTTGTTGCATGTTGTTTTACCACTGGGCTCATCAAGGAATGTGGAGTTAATACAGGGCACACAGGAGGTGATTGTAGATTTAGTACAATGACTATTTACACGATATCCTGTTGAAAAGAAAAACAGAAAATAATTAAATGTTGGTATTATTATAGTTATTATTATAATTAACCCCTCATAAAAATACACAAGGTCCTTACCAGGCCTACACATTCTGCAATCTCTATCGCCTATTTTATAGATGGGGCGAAAATATGTGAAACAGGGTTCAATGTTTAGAAGTATAAAAGTGATAGGTATCTGCAAATAGAGAAGAAATAAAACATCAGCATCAGCATACATTACATTTAAAGATGACACCAAACCCAAGATAACCTGTTATCTGCAAATTCAGTCAATAAATGTTAGTGAAATGTACGTCTCTCAGTCAAATGTTAACTAAAACTAGTTGGCTAATAACTGATTCATATTTCATAAAGGACATATTTACATTGATCACTTTTCTTTTTTTACATGCCAAGCCACAATGTGCAAATCAGAAATGTTTCACTTACAGTCCATATCAAGCTTTCAAACTGTTCCATGGTTCCTCAATCCTCTCCAACTCACTGGAAGACCCACACACTGGACTTGTGAAGTTCTTAGGAGTTTTGAAGTATGGAGATGAACTGACCTGTAGACTTAATGTATTTTAGTACATGTAAATATAATCCTTTCAATTTGTAAAATTATGATATCTTGCTGAATTGCATCAGTAAAAAATAATAATAATTGAGAAGTATGAAACAGAAATAGGCAAATAGTTATTAGAGAATGCTGCCAGGTAACGTCGACACAGCCAATGCCTTCCATTTACTGCATGAGGCCTACTGAAATACTGTAGTGTGTGAGAGATCATGTAGGCTACCTGTAGAAATGTGCCTGCCCCTTATTTACTGGTGTAGTTTCTGAGGAATTATGACTGCTAACGTTTTCAAATGGAACCTGAGAGGAGGTTTATTCAGCTTAGAGGGAGCATCTGGGGAGCAGTTTTAGAGGGGAACCCTAAAGCAGAGGAAGTCTGTTAGGTGTCCTCCTGGGATTGGTCTGTAGGGGAACACCCATATCAGATGACATAGGATATATACCACAGTTAGGACAAAGGAGGTCAGAATAATCAGATTTGAGATGGGGCGATTATTCTCCAGGTATCTGCAGGTATCTGTAAATCGACGCTGTAACCCTTTGTTATGAATAAACCTTTATGATGAAAATACAGCGTCAGCGGTTCTCCTTGGTCACACAGCATAATTAGCAACGTTTGCTCGACACAACAAAATGGCGACGAGGAATTTGGGAAGGAATTGCGTTTTTTCTCAGCGTTCCATTCATGGGCGCCGAGCTGACTTTCGCTCCGGAGTCAGGCAGATAAGGGTGAGTTTTCTCGCCACTTTGGGCTCTGGTCAGTTCGTGTGTCTGTGTGTGTCGGCGTTGAGAGAATGAACCGTTAAGAACTTCCGTGTGTGCGTTGCTGATATGCTGTGGGATAGGAGTCCGTTCTAAATTTGTTTGCGCTGGTAAACAACGCAAAAAGGGGGGAGTGTCTATAACTATTGAATAATAGAGGGAATAAGGCCAGGAACTACGGTAAATGTGTACAATTTAGAACCATTGCGAATCTATGGAAAAGCCCTCTTAAATGAGGTGATCACTAGGATGGGCCAAAAATCCTAAAAACACGTTAGGTGAAGTTAGGTAAGTCCATGGGGCTTGAGGCTGTGGTATATATATTAGATTGTAAGTTACCGCTCAACATGTGGTTGACGAATCATATGATTGATGTGACCGTTCATTGAATTTCCGCGGAACTCGTGGTAGCAAAAATGGAGAGAACAAAGGAATTATACGGCGCAATGGAGGTAACATGCTACATGCTACATGATACATGCTACATGCTACATGCTACATGCTGCATGTACCTTAGGGGTCCATAGGAATGGATTAAGCCTCTAAAACTGTGTATAGAATAGTGTAGGATTTGTGTCCTATGGTTTGTGAGCTCTGTTAAGTGTTATTGTTTGTCTATGAGGGGTAAAAGAGAGGAAGTACAGCGGGACTGTTAACTTTCTGTTGTCTAGCTTGGAGAGAGCTGGGAGAGAGCTCCATCCACTGTGAAATCGTATTGGTGTTTGAACTACGCATGCGCGTGATTTTATGACTTTAGAGTTACGTAGGGGTAAATATGCCACTCCCCTGCCTACACTGAGCTGCGGGGATTGACAGTTATTAAAGCTATAAATATATCACATTTGATTACAAGGGAGCCAATCGCTCCAGCACCAATATTAGAGGAAAAGACTGTCATTAGGGTTAGGATGGGTGGTACAGCTCATCTTCCTTGTAGATGTGAGAGAAGGAATGTGTAGAGGTGAGATTCATCTCATATGGAGAGATAATTATGGAGAAGAAGTGTTGTTATGAAGACTAGAAGTAGAAGCTGTTTCACCTAGTCAAAGGAAGTATATTTTGTAGAACGATATGAAGTGAAAGAGGGTTATGAGTGATTGCTAACTTATTTTGAGTAATGTTAGAGGGAGAATACTATCATGGAGGTACAGGATGAGTTCTTTGATTTTAATGAAAGACAAGAAGATATATTTGATCAATACAGTTCATTAGGGAAGAGAGAAACTAAATTGAAGGCATATGGATTTAATTCTTCTGTTTGCAAATTAAAGATGGATGGGCAGGTAGGAATCTTTAGTTCAAAAAGTGACCTTATTCTGTAAGATCAGTGAGGAATCTTGAGGGTAAATGTCTGTTGAGAATTTTAGTATAAAGAAAATGGGGTTGAATCTTAGAAGGTAGCTACATTTCTATCAAGTATGTGTCAATCTTATGTTTTATAAGGAATGTTGTATCAGCAACAATCATTAAGAGATAAAATAATGTAGTTGTGGAAACATTTGTTTAGGCCTAGGTTTAAGTGTTATTGGTTAAATGAATCACCCTTTGTGAATTTGTTAGATAGGAAGGAAAATCAGTTAACAGCGCTTCATGAAGCATTGGAGGTGAAACCAGTGAGGGCTAAAAGCTGTTTTTGTTCTAATAAAAAATATGATGGAAAGGGGATGTTTAGGGGAATATCAGATGGTGATGATTATATGATGACTTTGGGGTAAGCAGGAACATAAGGTTAGTAATGAGAAATATAATGTAACTTTTGAGGTTTCATTTAGTAAGGAGAGAAGTTTTGAATGGTAATGTGACTATTGGGGATTTTAGAGATATTTAGGGGTTTGTGTGGTGAGAGAATATATTCTTACCCTATGGATGGATAGGATGTTGTTACATGTTGAAGTTAAAGCTTCCATAAGAGGTTTTAAAATTAAGAGGGGAAGCAAAGGGAAAGAGATAAATCTGATTCTGAAAGAGAGAAGTTTCATAGTCTGGGAAGCCTATCATTGGAGGATAAGTCTAAGAGAGAAGTGGGGATTTTTCCATGGTATGGTGTAAAAATTGGGAAGATAACATAGATAATATTACCTATAATTTGAAGGGTTTTGCAAATGAAACGATAAGAGGGTTTAACCTTCTGTCAAGACTCAAAGGAGTATTGATAGATAGATATCAATTTTGAATATCCGATAATTTTTCAGAGGTTTAAATGTTAGTGTGATTTTAGTATTTTGTTATGAATCAAAGTGGGGAAATGGTATGTGATTCATTTTATATATCATTTTTATATTTTTAGTTGATATTGATGTTTTAATTTGAATGTGTTGTTTTGCAAAAGATACTGTTTGGTCTTTTCTTTTCTTCCAGAAGCATATGGGGGAAATATGTAGAGGGGATTCAAATACTCAAACAAGGAAAATATGAAGGGACAATATGAAGGGACTGGAGGAAGTGGAACAAGGAAGGTGTGGAAAGGTTCAGATTCCATCATCAACGATGCATTGGAAGTCGACACTGCTGAGGAGATGCAGTGTAGTGGACTACATTCCAGTGTCTGCAATGATATATAGACATATTTGCATGTGTAATACATAATTTGTGTCATATTCTTTCTGTATAAATTTTTGTAGAATGATATTTGCTGTTATTGGGTACATGTGGGGATCTCAGATGTTTTTGTTTATTTTGTGAATGCTTAGGGACATGGGGTCTAGGCAGGGATAGAGAGAATCCACAGGAGGGTCCGATGGGTCGACCAGCCTGAGTGTGGACATTTGGATAGTATTTTGTTTGCTGAGGCTTTCATGTGTATTTAAATTGCATCATAGTTTCAAATGCATTGATAAAGATGTATGAATTGATCTGGAGTACTTACGTGGTTGCCTGGGGCAGAGGGGCCGTGAGAGAATTTTACTGTCTTGATTGATGGATGGATATTTGGAAAGAAGGCTGCCAGACAGGTTTTTCGCTCTCACACTCCATAAAGATTTGTTCATATTTCATAGAAATGTATTTACACTCCCTAGAAAAATGTTTTTGGTTTATTGTTAAAAATACTCAATAAGAGAGATTGTTATTTGTCATAATCCTATTCTTTTTGTTTTCAAGACTTAATTTGTCTCGAAGGGGGGAATATGTAGTATCTGAAGAATTATGACTTTGCTAACGTTTTCAAATGGAACCTGAGAGGAGGTTTATTCAGCTTAGAGGGAGCATCTGGGGAGCAGTTTTAGAGGGGCACCCTAAAGCAGAGGAAGTCTGTTAGGTGTCCTCCTGGGATTGGTCTGTAGGGGAACACCCATATCATATTACATAGGATATATACCACAGTTAGGACAAAGGAGGTCAGAATAATCAGATTTGAGATGGGGCGATTATTCTCCAGGTATCTGCAGGTATCTGTAAATCGATGCTGTAACCCTTTGTTATGAATAAACCTTTATGATGAAAATACAGCGTCAGCGGTTCTCCTTGGTCACACAGCATAATTAGCAACATTTGCTCGACACAACACTGGTAACATGCAATTGTACATCATTGAAAAAGCAAATGCATAAATGAACATTACCTTTACCACACATTGGGCAGCACTGCCCATCAGGGTTCATAATTAAAGTAAGAATTTGACATACATTGTCGGTGTGTACTCAGAGCATACTATCAGGTACCAAGTACACCTACAGCTGTGGCATGAAAGGATGCCAAGCCACTAGGCTTACACAACCGAAATGTTTAACATACCATCCATTTGCTTTGAAACTGCACCATTGGTTCTCCAATCCTCACCATCTCACTGGAAGAAGGTCCACCACCTTGGATTCTTAGGAGTTTTGAACAATAACAGTGGCACCATCCCTGTTGTCTTCAATCTTAATGTAGAGTTTGAGTCACGGACTAATAAAACTATTAGAAGACAAGGGAAAAGGTTTAATACACAATATTGAAACACAGTACAATAAAAGATCTGATTAATTCGATTCAATGCAATTTCATATTTGGTGGCAATATTCATTTATTTCAGTGTAACGTGAACCAATATATTCAGCCTGGCCTCACAGCCGCTATTTACCGGTATTTTATTCCTGGCCCAAAAACAGTTGTGGGAACCACAACATAATAAGAATATGACCTAACGTAATAACAATATGACCAGTCACCTTACATTTACATGTTTGTAATTTAGCAGACGCTCTTATCCAGAGCGACTTACAATTTACGGCTGTCCCCAACAACAACAAAAAATCTTTGTCGACCAAGAGTCGTCTGTTCTTTCGACCAATCGATTGGTTGAAATTTTAAAACGTGTATTTTTCCATACATACATATATATATATATATATACATACATATATATATATATATATATATATATATATATATATATACATACATATATATATATATATATATATACATATATATATATATATATATATATATACATACATATATATATATATATATATATATATATATATATATATATAGACACATCCCATGTGTTTTAATCAAATCAATTATATTCACTGAGCTTGTCTGATGCTTTAAGCACACCGTTTGATTAAATAATTAAGACACACAAATGACTAGAGGGAGTCCGACCAGCAATTGATTTGATTGTGCCGGGCTGGTATCAGACTTGTTAAAAAAAGAAAGACAGCGAGTAACCAGCATCTTTTTGTTGTCTCTCTCCTCCCTGCTGCAGCGACCACCAGTGTTTATCGTGCTGTTACAATATCATTTATCTGACCGTTTGGAACAATGTAAACACTAAATAAATTATAAGTGTACCAGAGAGTCTGTTGTAAAGTTTTTTTGTTAAGCCTTTATTACAGCAAAGACTAAAAACAGTCACATTCGCGAATGAAATTTCTGTAATAGAAGGGTTTATTTATTGTTTAAGCTAATTATTCAAGGCTCGCTTTATTTTATTTTAAAACTAAAATGCTTGATTGCATTTCAAATCATGAATGACTCGTATGCTGTGTGATGACATGAATGAATGAATGATTGATACAGTAGCCTATATAAGTATTGAAATATAGGCCTAAGTAAGTTAAGGTATTAAGGGGCGGCAGGTAGCTTAGTGGTTAAGAGCGTAGTGCCAGTAACCGAAAGGTCGCTGGTTCTAATCCCCGAGCCGACTAGGTGAAAAATCTGTCGATGTGCCCTTGAGCAAGGCACTTAACCCTAATTGCTCCTGTAAGTCGCTCTGGATAAGAGCGTCTGCTAAATGACTAAAATGTAAATGTAAGACTAAACAGGAGGTGCTCTTAGGCCTACAGTTTGATGGTGGTTATAACAGGCTGCTATACTAAGCCTACTAATGATAATGACATTACATATTATTATAATGATGATCATAATAATAGTAATAAGGAGATCAAGAAAAATGAGGGTTATTTGTAACTCAGCTGGTAGAGCACGGCGCTTGTAACGCCAAGGTAGTGGGTTCGGTCCCAGGGACCACCCATACACAAAAATGTATGCACACATGACTGTAAGTCGCTTTGGATAAAAGCGTCTGCTAAATGGCATATTATTTATTTATTATTATTATAATAAATATGATTTCCGACAGTTGGGAACAGTGTAAACAACACTAAATAAATGATAAATAATACCAGAGAGGCTGTTCTAACGGGAAAAAAAAAGGTGTAAAGCCTTTATTACAGCAAAGCAAAGATTAACAACAAACAGAAGCAGGATCGGTCTTATTTCTGTAGATATAAATGGATGCTGTATAAAGCCAGGCACATTTAACAGTTAGGCTATTGATTATAGACCTAATTAAGTTGGTTTCCTCTCTCCTCACTTTTCTTAGACAATAAGGCAAGAGCTTTTTTCTCATCTCCTCATTCTGCTGCTGCCTCCGCAGCATTGTTCTCAACACCAATAAGCTGGTTAACTTAGCTATTATGCACATAGCAACTTGGTCTAGGAAAAGGCACCAATTCAACAGCGCACTGATGTGTTTCAGAACCGCAGACAGCAACCACTAGCCAACGCGGGAGAAGGCGCATGTTATAAAATAATATTATTTTGATTAGTGTTGCACCATTTGTTCATATGTAATATAACCATATACAATTTCAGTAGCACATATCTTAGACTGATGGACTGTGCCATCCCAACGGCCTCCACAATGGATCAGTCCACTCAGAAAGTAGACTAAATGGGGTCAGTCGACTAAATGGGGTCAGCCCTAATAGCAAATAGGGATGAACGATATATCGGTAAGCATATCGGAATCGGCCAATATTAGCTAAAGATGCCAACATCGGCTCTATGTATAGTTTAACGCCGATGTGCAAAACCGATGTCAAAGCTGACGTGCATACCTGTATAACGTAGGTAGATGACGTAATGGCGCCACGAAAAATACAGCGCTACACGTGCAACACAGCATTCCTAACCTAGCCCACAATGTCTGCTGTGTGGATCTATTTTGAAGTTTCAAAGGAAGATAACAGAAAGGCCATATGCAACGTTTGTGCTGCTATTGTTTCCTGAGGGGAAAAACTAGTTTTAATGACTCCAACCTAAGTGTTTGTAAACTTCCGACTTCAACTGTAGAAATCCATGATGCAAAAAAGGCTCAAACAAAGCAGAACAATGCAAAATAAAAGGCTACTTTTAAAAACAAAACTTAGATGGGTTTTTATTTTATTTTTAAGCAAAGTAAAAGGGAGTTGTACTCCAGTCTAGTAGGTGGCGGTAATGCAACATTTATTGGATGCCAACCGCCGTTAAACCTCATCGAAGAAGACATTGTTGTCCTCATCGAAGAAGACATTGTTGTTTTGACTGGCGACATTCGGGGTTTTCCCACCTCGACCTCGTTTCAAATGGCGCCTGTGTGACTAAAACATATACCACAGAAACGACATTTTCAAAAATCTTCCCGTATACTCCCGAGGTTTCCACAGCCACAAAGTCAATATTGGCTATTTCATAAAATGTCATAAAAAAAAGAAAAAAAGGTTAATTTAAGGTTAGGCATAAAGTTAGCAGTCTGGTTAAAGTTAGGTTTACAATCACATTTTAAGAAGATAAATTGTAGAAATAAACTGCATTAGTGACTTTGATAACTATTGACGAACATACTCGGTCGCCATATTGGGCTGCAGCTACCCATACAATTTAAGGCGCTCTAGATTATAGCCTCCATAGTTATACTGTAGCCTACAGTGTAGGGCTTTCACACACTGCTGTACAGAACTTGTTCTCAACTGGCTTCCCTGGTTAAATAAAGGTTAAATAAAAAAATGAAAAATATGCAGCAGCCGTTCGACGTCGCTAAATCCAGTCAACTCACAAAATTATTGCATGGCAGTGTTTGACGACAGAACAAACAAAAATAATGTTGCAAAATACGACATTATGCACATTCAATCAATATTGAATAATTTCACCACACACTGCAGTCTTACCTGATTTAAGGACTAGTTGGCTATCACTTTCGTTTGAGGACAGGGTTGCCAGGTCCAGCTAAAAATCGGGTGCAATGAAATGTGTTGAATTTAAAATTGAACAATTGAAAGCGAAAAGTATAAACAAAAATAATGACATCAAAAGCAAAACCCCAAAACTTGCAAACAACTAATTTTAAAGCGAGAGCAAAACTATATGACAAATGATTTTATTTTATAACTCGTTTTCAGTTAAACTTGCCCAAAAACCAATCCTATTGAATTAATTTTGCCTACGCTCTTGCATTTACTACCTTTTGTTTAAACTACTCGTATCTTTCCTTTCGATGTCAGATTTTGTTCTTCTTCGTCTTCACTGGAGTTTATCGACGGTTGGTACCCAACATTATGGTGCATTACCGCCACCTACCGTACTGGAGTGTGGGAAAGAGACGGGGATAAACTAAATCCTACCTGCCAACCCCGTTTCTCTTAAAAAATATAATATTTTAGACTATATCTAATGACGCTCTACTCAATATACTGTTTAAACTAATTTCCTGTATCCCCTTCTCCCTCATACTAAATCTCATCCTCTCTTTCCCTCTGATACTGCCTACACTGTACGAATACATGCTCCACAGTCTCTATTTCCTGACAATAATCACACATTCCTGATGGATGCATTCCTATCACGTTTAATGTCTTATTCAACTGGCTGTGTCCCACTCTTAATCTTGTAAAAATAGCCTCCTCTCTTCTGTCCCTTCCTGCTGTCCTCCCCTCCCCTCCCCGACTTTCCTATGTACTTGAAATAAATGCCTTCCCTTATTATCTCTATTCCACTGCTCCTGCCATCTCTTCACCATCACTGTATATATATCAGTCTTTTTGCCTCTGCCTTGCTCATTGACACTTCAACATCAACATCCCCACTACTAAGTGCTTGTTTAGCCTGTTCATCTACCGCCTCGTTCCCCTCCACCCCCACATGGGCTGGAACCCAAGTAAATCTTATCTGAATACCCATCTGTTTAATCCTGCCATGGGTTTGTAGCACCTCATAAAGCAGGTCTTGTCTGGTCTTAACACTGCACATGAATCAGAGCAAATAACTACTCTGTCTGGCTTAACTTCCTCCACCCACTGCAAGGCCAACAGTATGGCCATCAGCTCCACCGTATATATAGCCAGATGATCTGTAATACGTTTACTGACTTCCACCCCACATTCCTGCACTACAAATGCTGACCCAGTACGTCCTGTCCTTGGATCTTTTGATCGATCTGTGTAAATGGCCACAAAATCCTGATACAGTTTCCAGACGTCTCTTAAAGAAATCAGCTGGATCAACACCCTCCCTATCTTTCTGTAGTCTCTCCAACACTTCTAGATCAACTACTGGAGGCGGGAGTAGCCATGGTGGATTTACAGGAATAACTACCGTTGGAATAAACTCCCTTCCATACAGCCCCATCTCCTTCACCTAGGTATTACCCATCCACCCAAAGCTTGTGTTCGGTCTTCGCTCATGTTCCCAGCATGCCTGTAAAATCCCTTTCGCAGGATGAGACACCCCATGTCCCTGTAGGTTGACCCAATAATTAATTGCCAGCTGCTGTCTCCTAATCTGCAACGGCATATCCCCTGTCTCCACCTGTAATGCAGCCACTGGGGATGTCTGAAACGCCCCACTACAGATTCTGAGTCCTTGCCCCTGTATGACATCTAGCCTTTCCAGTGAGGTCCGGGCTGCCGAACCATATGCTATACTTCCATAGTCTATTACAGATCGGATCAATGCAACATACATGGTCTTCAATGAGGAACGCCCAGCCCCCCACTGCTTCCCCGTCAGACAGCGCATCACATTTAGCACCTTCTTACACTTTCCCACCACTCTCTCAATGTGTTCTGCCCAGGTCAGTCTAGTATCAAAGTATACCCCAAGGAACCTGAAGGCCCCCACCCTCTCCAGGTTTCTCCAATATCACCTCAAGCATACCTCATCTCCCACCTTTGTCACACCCTGGCTCTGGGACTCATTATGTTGAGCCAGGGTGTGTTCATTCTATGTGTTCTGTTTCTATGTTGGGTGTTCTAGTTCGTCATTTTCTATGTTTGACTGAGTGACTCCCAATCAGAGGCAACGAGTGTCAGCTGTTTGCTGGTTGTCTCTGATTGGGAGCCATATTTAACTGTCTGTGTTTCACTTTGGGTTTGTGGGTTTTTGTTCCGTGTTCGGTCATTGTCACCGTGGACTTCACGAGTCGTGTTTTGTTTTGTTTTGTTTAGAAACTTTAACTAATTATTCTCCCGAGTGGCGCAGTGGTCTAAGGCACTATGTCGCAGTGCTAGCTGTGCCACTAGAGATCCTGGTTCGAATCCAGGCTCTGTCGTAGCCAACCGCGACCGGGAGACGCATGGGGCGGCGCACAATTGGCCCAGCGTCGTCCAGGGTAAGGGAGGGAATGGTTGGCAGGGATGTAGCTCAGTTGGTAGAGCATGGCGTTTGCAACGCCAGGGTTGTGGGTTCGATTCCCATGGGGGGCCAGTATAAAAAAAAAAAGATGTATGCACTCACTAACTGTAAGTCGCTCTGGATAAGAGCGTCTGCTAAATGACTAAAATGTAAATGTAAATGTAAAGTCATGTTTGTTTCTCACGCTGCGCCTTGGTCTACTCCTTACCCTGACGAACGTGACAGAAAAACCCACCATACCAAGACCAAGCAGCGTGTCCAGGAGCAGGCAGCCTGGACGTGGGAGCAGATCTTGGACGGGCAGGGGTCCTGGACCTGGGAGGAAATCCTGGCCGGGATGGATCGCCGGCCATGGAGTGAGACGGTGGAGGCGCGCCGTAGAGAGAAGCTACGGCGTGATCAGGGTCGTCGTCGGACGGTCGTGAGGCAACCCCAGAAAATTTTTAGGGGGGGGCACACGGCATGGACGACGGGGCTGACGGAGGAGAAAAAGGGGGCGGATCCAGAAGGCCACCAGGCCAGGGGTACACCGCCCTGTACGTCCTGTGCGGATGCCTCACACAGAGTGTGTGAGGGTAGGCATTCAGCCAGGACGGGTGGTGGCCGCTATTCACTCCAGGCCTCCTATCCGTCTCCACAGCCCGGTTCGGCCTGTCCCTGCTCCACGCACCAAGCCTACGGTGTGCGTCGCCAGCCCAGTCCGGCCTGTCCCTGCTCCACGCACCAAGCCTACGGTGTGCGTCGCCAGCCCGGTCCGGCCTGTCCCTGCTCCACGCACCAAGCCTACGGTGTGCGTCGACAGCCCAGCCCGGCCTGTTCCTGCCACCCGCACCAAGCCTACGGTGTGCGTCGACAGCCCAGCCCGGCCTGTCCCTGCTCCACGCACCAAGCCTACGGTGTGCGTCGACAGCCCAGCCCGGCCTGTTCCTGCCACCCGCACCAAGCCTACGGTGTGCGTCGACAGCCCAGCCCGGCCTGTCCCTGCTCCACACACCAAGCCTACGGTGTGCGTCGACAGCCCAGCCCGGCCTGTCCCTGCTCCACGCACTAAACCTACGGTGCGCGTCGCCAGCCCGGTCCGGCCTGTTCCTGCCACCCGCACCAAGTCTACGGTGCGCGTCGCCAGCCCGACCCGGCCTGTTCCTGCCACCCGCACCAAGTCTACGATGTGCGTCGACAGCCCAGCCCGGCCTGTCCCTGCTCCACGCACTAAACCTACGGTGCGCGTCGCCAGCCCGGTCCGGCCTGTTCCTGCCACCCGCACCAAGTCTACGGTGCGCGTCGCCAGCCCGACCCGGCCTGTTCCTGCCACCCGCACCAAGTCTACGGTGCGCGTCGCCAGCCCGACCCGGCCTGTTCCTGCCACTCGCACCAAACCTACGGTGCGCGTCGCCAGCCCGGTCCGGCCTGTTCCTGCCACTCGCACTAAGCCAGGGGTGCGAGAAGTCAGCCTGGTAAGGCCCGTTCCTCCTCCACGCACCAAGCCAGGGGTGCAAGTCGACAGACTGGACCAGGGGCACTATGGGGGTGTATTGGAGGGTGGTGGTCAAGGCCGGAGCCAGAACCGCCGCCGAGGAGGTATGCCCGCCCAGCCCTCCCCTGTTTTGTTTAGTTGAGGCGCGGTCGCAGTCCGCGCCTTTAGGGGGGGGTACTGTCACACCCTGGCTCTGGGACTCATTATGTTGAGCCAGGGTGTGTTCATTCTATGTGTTCTGTTTCTATGTTGGGTGTTCTAGTTCGTCATTTTCTATGTTTGACTGAGTGACTCCCAATCAGAGGCAACGAGTGTCAGCTGTTTGCTGGTTGTCTCTGATTGGGAGCCATATTTAACTGTCTGTGTTTCACTTTGGGTTTGTGGGTTTTTGTTCCGTGTTCGGTCATTGTCACCGTGGACTTCACGAGTCGTGTTTTGTTTTGTTTAGAAACTTTAACTAATTAAAGTCATGTTTGTTTCTCACGCTGCGCCTTGGTCTACTCATTACTACGACGATCGTGACAACCTTCTTCCTGGTAAAGAACACTGTTTGAGTTTTCTCTACAGAGAACCTGAATCCCCACATTAGTGCCCACCGCTCTACCTCATCAATTGCTTCCTGCACCTTCCTGACTATGTATGGCACATTTCTTCCCCTCTTCCATAAGGCACCATCATCATCAAATAACGACCTCCCTATATCCGGCTATACCTGAGAGTAAACATCATTGATCATGATTGAGAACAACAGAGGACTAATCACGCTCCCCTGCAGTGTACCATTATCCACCAAGTAGCTGCCTGATAAAGACTTCCCCACCCTCACCTGGATAGACCTTCCAAACAGGACATCCTTTATCCAGTTGTACATTCTTCCTCCTACCCCCATAATATCTAGCTTGATTAACAACCCCTCCTTCCACATCATATCATATGCCTTCTCCACATCAAAAAAGACAGTTACAACAGTCTCCTTGTTCACCTGAGCCTTCCTAACCTCTGCTTCTAAGCAGATCACTGGATCCATAGTTCCCCTACCCTTCCTGAACCCACTCTGATGTGGCGTTACTAGCCCTCTGCTCTCCAGGAAGTAAGTTAGCTTCTCCGTGATCATACGTTCCATAATCTTACATACATGTGATGTTAAAGCTATTGGCCGATAGCTTGTTGGCTTCGTTGGATCCTTCCCGGGCTTCCGGATTGGTAACACTACTGCCTCCTTCGAACTGCCTGGTAGTTTCCCCTCTTCCCACACACTGTTGTACAACATCAATACCTTATCCAGTGCCTCATCACTAAGATGGGACACCTCATCTTTCCCAGGTGAAGTTAACCCTCACTTACCTATTGCTCTTTTCACCTCTGCCCTGGTATATGGTGCACTCAACGCATCATTTACATCCTCCCTTCTTTCCAGCACTCCAGGATGCTCCTCTCTCGTGTTCTCTCTCCCCCTCTGCCCCTCCTCTGACAGATTTGCGGAGCTATGCACTTGAACAAATACTTTGACCATCATCTCTGCTTTCTCCTCATCTGTTACTGCCACATCCTCCCCACTCGTCAACACTGGATAATCCCACTCCCTTCTGATGCCACTCATCCTCTTAATCATCCCCCACACTTCTCCCACAGGTGTTGCCCTTCCAATGGTGTCACAGAAACGATGCCAACATGACCTCTTTGCCTGACGGATAGTTCTCCTCACCAGGGCCTGGGCCTGCTTATATTGAATCAGATGTTGGAAATTATGCGTCCTTTTCAGTACTCTAAATGCCCTGTTCCTAATCCTCACCATTGCCCCACATTCCTCCGTCCACCATGGGACTGCTTTCCTCCTCCTCCTCCCTGAACTCTTAGGTATAGCCTCAGTAGCTGCCCCCACTAACGCTGTTCTCCCCCAGTTATTCATACTATCCACATCCCCTCTCATATCCACCCGAACCATCACCTGCTCACTGAGCTCCTGAAACTGATCCCACTTTGCCCTTCCAAACACCCACCTGCCTACTCCATCCACTAACACCTCCTCCTCCTTCCGGCTTACTGTACATACTATGGGGTAATGATCACTCCCTACTGTCGACTCCTCCCATACTTCCCACTCACAGCTTCCTGCCATCGCACTAGATACCAGAGTGAGGTCCAAGGCAGACTCTTTCCCTGTGGCTACATCAATCCTGGTCCCTCGACCATCATTCAGGCACACTAGATCTTTCTTTTCTATCAAATTTTCCATCACTTGTCAATTTCCATCCATCCGTTTCCCCCCCCCAAAGCATGTTGTGGGCGTTAAAATCTCCACACCACATTACCTTACTTCTTTCCTGGCCCTCCACCCTCTCCAGCACTTCCAGGTCCAATATCTGACACATATTATAGTGGTTTATAGTAGCACCCCTCCTCTCAGCCACACCTCCACATACTCCTGTTCAATATCTTTGCCTATCATCTTGTAGGGAATTCCCCCCCTATATCTTGGTCCCTACGAACCACTACATATCCCTGTATAATAAACTCCACATTCGGTTTGAGCCATGTTTCCTGCACACAAATCACATCCAGCTTAGCTAGCATATCAACAATTAACTGCTTGAATTCCTGCCCATTAGCCAACAGGCTTCGAGCATTCCATTGTAGTACTACCACCATAACTAAGATCCAGTAATACATGACTCCACCATCGGCTGATTGAGGTCATCTCGAACCTCTTCCCATGTCAACCCTGTCATACTCAAATGTCTCCCAGCAGCTTTCACTATTAGCTTAATCCTCTCCGTTTTAGACGCTACTTTATCAGTGCTATTGATAGCTCCTGCTATGAATGTCACCAGCTTTCTCTTTTCTATATATACCATATTGCTGCACACCTGCCCCATAATCCCCGGTCTAGATGCTCCTACCCTTCTCTCCCTTGAACCTGTATCTCCCTGGACCTGGACCACCCTCACTGCTTCATCATATGACACCCTTCTCTCCTGGACCACCCTCACTGCCTCAGCATATGATACCCTTCTCTCCTGGATCACCCTCACTGCCTCAGCATATGACACCCTTCTCTCCTGGACCACCCTCACTGCCTCATCATATGACACCCTTCTCTCCTGGACCACCCTCACTGCCTCAGCATATGATACCCTTCTCTCCACTCTCACTTGTTGCACCTCCACTGCCTTCTTCATAGCCTCACACCCACTATATGCCACACTATGAGCACCCCCACAGTTGCAGCACTTTGGTTGTACACCATCTCCACACTTCCCATACTCATGCTCTCCTCCACACCTGGCACACCTCTTTTTCTCTTTACAGACTGTTGCCACATGCCCAAACCTCTGGCATTTATAGCATCTTAAAGGTGTCGGTACATAAGCCCTCACATAGTAACTCATATATCCTATTGTTACCTTATTTGGCATTACCCGGTCCTTAAAATGTAACAGAATAGACGTGCTATCTACCCTATCTCCACCCCTTGTTGCTTGCAATCTTTGTGCATTCACTAGAACGCCTCCTCTCAAATGTTCCCTTACCTCTTTAGTGCTAACACTCACAGGCACTCCTGTTATCAGCCCTTTACTCCGCTGCTTGATCAGTCCAGCTGCTCGACTCCACCTTACACTTCCCTATTTGCTTCACTCCGATAGCGTTTTCCCTCTGCACCATGTCCTTACAGCACACCAACAATCTCCCATCTCTTCACACTTTAGCATTAACAACTTCACCAATCAACTCTTTTATAACAGCCGTCAACCTTATGGGACTCATCGCCCCAACTCCCCCTTCCTCCCTAAACTTCAGAATCACTTTATGCTCCTCCTCACCTCCATGTTCCTCTTGTGTCTTATCTTGCCCTTCCTCTGCACTTTCTGCCTCCGAACTTCCACTATCGTTGGAATCTAGGTTGCTCTCCTCAAACTTCCTTTTCTGCCTCCTCTCTACATCCATAGAACTCTCGCTCCCCTTCATACCTCTACTCCCTTTCTTTTTCTCTTTCTTACTCCCTCCTTTATTTGTACCACTATGGTCCATACTTGCTTCTCTTTCCTGTCCATCACTATCTCCTACCATCTCTGACCCATTCACAGCACGGCCGTGCCGAACCTCTGCCACACCAAGTATTTTTCCTTCGAAGAGTTCCTTACTAATTAGTGACCTTATTTCATCAGTGTAAACCCGCAGACACTCTACCCCCGTGGAATGTTTGACACGTGCTTTAGGGTGTCATAAACTCCTCTTTGGTAATATTCATAAATCAGTGTGTGGCCAGTATAGTATGGGGTCATAAATAATCCAGTGGCATTGTGAACTATCTATTTGATTTGCCCATTTCATTCAAAAGCAATTATGTGCCAAATGACAGTGTTGTTCTGGCATATTTCCAGTGTGTGACTGACATTGTTCTCCTGCAGATACCGAAAAGTGGCACTGGCAGGCTGGGGAACGAGACATCACATAAAGACTGGTCCTCTTTAGCTCAGTTAGTAGAGCATGGCGCTTGCAACGCGAGGATAGTAGGTTTGATTCCTGCGACCACACATACTTAAAATTAATGCACGCATGACTGTAAGTCACGTTGGATAAAAGTGTCTGCTAAATGGCATATTTTATACACTGAACAAAAATATAAATGCAACAGTTACAGTTCATATAAGGAAATCAGTCAATTGAAATAAATTCATTAGGCCCTAATCTATTGATTTCACATGACTGGGCAGGGGCACTGTGGAGCTAGGCCCAGCCAATCAGAATGAGTTTTTCCCCACAAAAGGGCTTTATTACAGACAGAAATACTCTTTACATGGTCTGTGGTTGTGAGGGGGTTTATGGTCCCTAGCACAAGGTGCACCTGTGTAATGATCATGCTGTTTCATCAGGTTCTTGATATGCCACACCTGTCAGGTGGATGGATTATCTTGGCAAAGGATAAATGCTCACTAACAGGGATGTAAACAAATGTGTGCATAAAATTTGAGAGAAATAAGCTTTTTGTGCATATGGAAAATTTCTGGGATCTTTTGTTTCAGCTTATGAAACATAGGACCAACACTATACATGTTGCATTTTATATTTTTGTTCACTATATTAATGGAGTAAGTCAGTCTCTTTTTATTGGACCCTTATGCTACAGTGCCCCGCCAGCAGGTGGCGCAGCGGAGACTGACTGGGTTAGTAGTGCAGTCAGTCAGCACAGCAGGTCCCCACAGTCAAACCACTACTGGGTGTGGGTGGCTCAAGAGGCTGTCACAGCACGTATTGAGAGGAGGGAGAGAGAGAGAGAAAAAGTTATGCTGCTGCAGACATGGACCTACGCTCAGAGCTCCTCAAGTCTATTTGGTATGGTTTCACTGCTCTGGATCTAGAGAAGAGTGGGAAAGTGTCCAAGTCTCAACTCAAGGTGAGCACCTGGATTCATTTTAGCCAAAATAGATGTGGTTTTATGAAGGGTTTTGACCCCATGTTTTAGGGGCACCTTCTTCTAACCAAGGCACCCTGCTCTCTCATTTCCAACCTCGTGAGGATCTTTATTGGGGTAACTGGAAGTATCCAATAATATATAGGAATCTGGATCAATAAAAATATACTTTTGACATTATAGATGATGAGCAGAACTAGTCCTGAATAACTTGATATCATTATTTATATGTTTGCTAGATGATATGTGGTAGTTTTTGTGCTGATCTTTATCTGATTATGTGTATTTCCTGGTTGAGAAAACTGTCATGGCACATGCTCTGTGTGTGACAAGTTATTAGCTGATTGTTTTAGTATTGTAATAGGGCTCGCAGTGGTAACTATATGTTTCCCATGGGGGGAGTACAACACTGATGGCAGTGTGTGAGCTGGAGAGTAACGGTTTGCTCTGCGCTTCTATGAATGGAAGCCCTCATCACCAAGTTGTGACCAGACTGGTCCATGATGTCACCACATGCAGTGCAATTGGTACTGTGGCACTGAGCATGACCAGAGAGCTGGTGAATAGAACATGTCACTGCATGCAGTGCAATTGGTGCTGTGGCACTGACCATGACCAGAGAGCTGGTGAATAGAACATGTCACCACATCGCCATCTGTACTAAAGGTCACACATACATCTACAGTGCTTATTGATACAAACCTGAGTGCCAGTGTGTTTGTGCTATCATGCCAACTCCCTGTCACTCATAGTCATACTGTTTGGCTTGACAATGAGCAATGGAGTTGGCATGATAGCACAAACAGACCTAGGACCGGGCTGTATTGTTACAACCTTATGCTGTAGGACCAGTCCCACCCTCCTCCATCGAGCTCCACATTTCAGCCATGTGCTCCTGGCCTGGCTTTCACTATCAGAACCTCGTGACTAGGCTTATCCCTGTCGGGCTGGCACTGGCAGACTCTGGTTTGGAGTATGGGCCATCTAGAGACCAGGGAGTCAGGTTCATAGAGGCTGAAGGTCACTAGGCCACGCAGGTCTTAGTGTCATTTTAAATTGAGAAATTATGTGACTAAACTGAACAAAAATAAGAAGAAACTGTATTATGAAACTAATATAAATGATATAAAGTATGATGGAAAAAAGCGTTTGGAGTACTTTAAATGAAATTGTGGGCAGAAAGACTAATTCAACTCCATCTTTTGTTGAATCAGAAGGCTCATTCATCACATGACCTTTTGATATTGCCAATTATTTTAATGACTATTTCATTGGCAAAGTGGGCAAACTAAAACAGGAAATGCCTACAACAAACTGTGAGCCAACGTAGTCATGCATAAAATATATAATAATGAAAGAAAAGCATTGTAATTTTGAATTCTGTAAAGTTAGTGTGGGAGAGATGGGAAAAGTATTGTTGTCCATCAATAATGAGAAACCACCTGGTATTGACAACTTAGCTGGAAAGCTACTGAGGATGGTAGCGGACTATATTGCCACTCCTGTTTGTCATATCTTTAATCTGAGCCTGGAGAAAAAAGTGTTTGTCCTCAGCCCTGGAGGGAAGTTAAAGTCAATCCGCTACCCAAGAATGGTAAGGTGCCCTTTACTGGTTCTAACATCGACCAATCAACTTGCTGCCGGCTCTTAGCGAACTTTTAGAAAAAAATATTTGAACAGATACAATGCTATTTCTCTGTGAACAAATTAACAACACACTTTCAGCATGATTATAGAGAAGGGCACTCAACATGGACTGCACTGACATAGGGCTGTTGTGGTGACCGTATTACTGCCACACCGGTGGTCACAAGTCATGAAGGCAGTCAAATTCCACGTGACCGTTTAGTCACGGTAATTAGGCTTCTCCAAGCTCTGATGCTGCTGCTGGTCATTAGTAGCCTACCAAACGTGCTAACTGCCTGGTACTCAGCACTCTATTGTCCCTCTAATCACTCTGACATCAATGCAAATGTATCGAAAATCTAATCAAACACTTCGTGAGAGCCCATGAGCTCATGTTGCGCAACATTTCTATAGGCTATGCAATTGCGCGAGAAAACAGAGTGATGGTCACAACTAAAAAGAGGAGGATCCCATCAGCTTTTTATAGGCTAGGCCTACTATTTTTATTTCTTAACTTTTCTAATATTAAGCACATTGCTTATATTTACAGTATAGCCTACCTGCCTGGCATGAAAATGAACCACGGTGGTTTGTATCATTTGATTTACACAACATGCCTACCACATTTATTGTGAAACAAACTAGAAATAAGACAAAAAAAACAGAACTTGAGCATGCATAACTATTCACCCCCCCAAAGTCAATACTTTGTAGAGCCACCTTTTGCAGCAATTACAGCTGCAAGTCTCTTGGGGTATGTCTCTATAAGCTTAGCACATCTAGCCACTGGGATTTTGCCCATTCTTCAAGGCAAAACCCCTCCAGATGGGTTCCGCTGGTGTACAGCAATCTTTAAGTCATACCACAGATTCTCAATTGGATTGAGGTCTGGGCTTTGACTAGGCCATTCCAAGACATTTAAATGTTTCCCCTTAAACCACTTGAGTGTTGCTTTAGCAGTATGCTTAGGGTCATTGTCCTGCTGGAAAGTGAACCTGAAGGTAATTGGTTGCACTAGATCAGCTGGTAGAGCACGGCGCTTGTAACGCCAAGGTAGTGGGTTCGATCCCCGGGACCACCCATACACAAAAATTTATGCACGCATGACTGTAAGTCGCTTTGGATAAAAGCGTCTGCTAAATGGCATATTATATTATATTATTCATAGCAAAGGGGGTGAATACGTATGCACGCACCACTTTTCCGTTATTTATTTTGTATAATGTTTTTGAAACAAGTTCTTTTTTTCACTTCACCAATTTGGACTATTTTGTGTATGTCCATTACATGAAATCCAAATAAAAATCAATTTAAATTACAGGTTGTAATGCAACAAAATAGGAAAAATGCCAAGGGGGATGAATACTTTTGCAAGGCACTGTATATTTTTGATAAGGTTTGTATCACAACTAAAGTGGCCAAATAACTTCTTAAAATTAAGCATATTAATCCGCTTTACAAGGGGTGTAGAGCCTAACTGGATTACATAAACAGCACATGAGTTTCAAGTTTGGAGAAGATAATTTTCACCATAAAAATGCACCTTTATAATAAAGGCATTACATGCATAATTGCATTTGCGGTCACTTTTGATAATGGGGTTTTCCGCTAATGGAACATTCGCGCTTATAGCCTACTACCATGTGCGCATTGCTGTGCTTATAATGTGAAGAAATAGCCTAATAGTTTATCAACATTTTAAGCTAAACGTTCTGATCTGTTGCGTCAGCCACGTTGCGTAAAAAAGATTTTTTGATGCTAGTGGTTGTATTAATTTGGGATCTATCGCATCCCACAACTGTCCCGGGCTATGTTTGGAATATTTATTTCTCGCACAGAATAGAATAGGTCGACTTTTATACTATGGGGGATAGTAGATTGACATAGGCTAGTGGTTTTGCTGTTCGTTAGGCCTACTCTTCTTGTTGGCTGACAAAAAGTAAATGTGGACAGTTCTTCCAATATCTTCAATATGCACCTCGGAATTGGATAAGGACGCACGCAGTTGCGTCCCCGATGTGTCTGTCTTCACTTGTAGCCTGTGAGAAAGACCTGATCATGTGATGGAGAGCCATGTGAGTGAGAGATGATTCGGGAACGTGCAGCACTCAGGGAGAAGGGCACAACGGCCACTGGCCGCAAAAGGCATGGATTTTTTTGGGGTGCATTACGGCCACACAAAGGGGATGCCGCTGTGAAATTCTAGGCATTATCAAGTGCTTGTCAAATTGTGAATGAGTGACTGATGTAGTGTGTACAGCCTTCGCAACAAACAAAGCAGAGCTCATGCCTTTCAAGCAACAGTTTTTTAGTCGCATTATGCAGCCTTACAATGTATTAAAAATCAAAAGATATAGCCCAATGTTTGTAGAACAACTAAAGTTACATTAGTAACTCTAAATTAAGCATATAGGAATACCTATTCCTTTGTTTACCGCTCAACACAGAATAGCTGCTTGTGCGCGCTCCCTCAAATCATTTGGAGAAAATATCCTTTCTATTTTATTCAGTTTTGTTCAATTGTATTCTTCATAATATAAAATAATGCCACGGAATTCTAAGTAAATTTTCACGTTCGTTGAGTGCAGGATTGGACCAAGGTGCAGCGTGGTATGCGTACATGTTCGTTTATTGAATAAACACCGAACAAAACAACAAAAGCAACGTAACGTGAAGTTCTACAGGCTAACATCAAACAAGCCAAACACACAGAAACAGAAACAAAACTAAAGGTAGGCAAAATGGCTACCTAAGTATGATCCCCAATCAGAGACAACGATCGACAGCTGCCTCTGACTGGGAACCACACCCGGCCAACATAGATCTGTAGATCTGTACATAGAATGTACACCCTGACCAAACCAACAAACAACAGGCATTAAAGGTCAGGGCGTGACAGTAACCCCCCCAAAGGTGCGGACTCCGGCCGCAAAACCTAACTTAACAGGGGAGGGTCCGGGTGGGCATCTAGCCTCGGTGGCGGCTCCGGCTCCGGGCGTGACGTCCTCTCCCTTTCTGCCTTCCCGTTGCACCCCTGGTCCGGTCTGGACCTTGGCGCGATGCTTCCCCTCTCAGTCCTCCCACGATGCACCAAGCCCTGTCTGGACCCTGGTGTGGGAGGCCCCGACCCTGGAGAGGGGTTGACGTCTGGTTCTGGAGTGGAGCCGCTGACCGGGGCTGGACTAGGCACCGGTAGAGCAGACTGCTCTGGCACTGGAGTGGAGCCGCTGACCGGAGCTGAACTGGACCCCGGGGGAGCGGACTGCTCTGGCTCTGGACTGGAGCAGCTGACCAGAGCTGGACTGGGCAACGGTGGAGTGGACTGCTCTGGCACTGGAGTGGAGCCACTGACCGGAGCTGGACTGGACACCGGTGGAGCGTACTGCTCTGGTACTGGAGTGGAGCAGCTGACCGGAGCTGGACTAGTCACCGTTGGAGCGGACTGCTCTGGCGCCAGCCGTACCGGGCTGAGGACACGCACCACTGGTTTGGTGCGAGGAGCAGGCACGGGCCGTGCCGGACTGGATACACGCACCACTGGTTTGGTGCGGGGAGCAGGTACGGGCCGTACAGGACTGGATACACGCACCACTGGTTTGGTGCGAGGAGCAGGAACGGGCCGTACCGAACTGGATACACGCACCACTGGTTTGGTGCGAGGAGCAGGTACGGGCCGTACCGGGCTGGGGAGGCGCACTGGCGACACAGTGCGTAGAACCGGCGCAGGATATACTGGACCGTGGAGGCGCACTGGAGGTCTGGAGCGTAAAGCTGGCACAACCCATCCTGGCTGGATGGCCACTTTCGCATGGCACGTGTGGGGCGCTGGCACAGGACGCACTGGGCTGTGAAGGCGCACTGGCGACACAGTGCGTATCTCCGCATAACCTGGTTCCACAATGAACACACGCTCCTTACAGCGAGTGCGGGTAGCTGGCTCTGCTAACCTCTGCTCTAACGACTGAGCTCTCTGCTGCTGGAGGGTTAATTCCTCTCTCAGCTTCTCTTGTTGCCTGGCCAGCTCCTCTCCCTGTGCAACCATTGACTCCTTCTCCCTAAGGGCCTCCTGCAGCGCCTCCTCTTGAAGGGAGCTCTCCTGCACTATCTTCGCAATAAGCCCCCGTAAGGTGGTTGCCTCTTCTATCAGAGTGCTAATCTGCAGGTCTCGCCGAGCCTCCTGCTGCTTAGCCAACCACCCTGTGTGCCCCCCAAAAAAAAATGTCTTGGGGTTGCCTCTCGGGCTTCTGTAGCGGTCGGCACCGTTGGCGTCGCCGTTGATCCTCTCCTATCTTGGCTTCTACCTTCGCCCAGGGTCCTTTACCAGCAAATATCTCCTCCCAAGACCACATCTTCCCCACCTGTGTCCAGGGTGTGCTCCTCCTTGGCACGCTGCTTGGTCCGTTGGTGGTGGGATCTTCTGTCACGCTCGTTGAGTACAGGACCAAGGTGCAGCGTGGTATGCGTACATGTTCGTTTATTGAATAAACACCGAACAAAACAACAAAAGCAACGTAACGTGAAGTTCTACAGGCTAACATCAAACAAGCCAAACACACAGAAACAAGTTCCCACAACTAAAGGTAGGCAAAATGGCTACCTAAGTATGATCCCCAATCAGAGACAACGATCGACAGCTGCCTCTGATTGGGAACAACACCCGGCCAACATAGATCTACAAACATAGAATGTACACCCTGACCAAACCAACAAGAAACAACAGGCATTAAAGGTCAGGGCGTGACACAAACTTTGTCTGCTAAATGAACTAGTGTAGCCCACAGCCATTTGGCATAGCCAGATCAGGACCTAACATAAGGACAACTCAGAGTATGCTGTTCTGTTCTTCTGAAATAGACTACATTTTCTTCATATCATGCTTCTTTAGACCTGTCTAAAATAAATAATGGATTTATTGTGAAGGTGTAGGCTATATTACATGGATTTATTAGACTTTTTAAAATGTAGATGTTCCAAAGGTCCGCTTCAGTGGCTTGTAGGCTATGTGTGGAAGCCAGGAGACGCTAAATGTGTTTATGTAATTATAATAAATTACAGTGGGACCGACAGTTATTTGCTTGACAATCACAGGCTGGTGAAATTTCGTGACTGCCACAGCCCTACGCTGACACAAATAACTTATGATTGGCTAAAATAAATGGATAATAAGAAGATTGTGGGAGCTGTATTGTTAGAATTCAGTGCAGCCTTTGATATTATTGACCATAACCTGTTGTTGAAAATACTTAAGTGTTATTGCTTTACATCCGCTGCCATATCATGGGTTGGGAGCTATCTATCCAATAGAACAGAGGGTTTTCTTTAATGGAAGCTTCTCTCATTTAAATAAATAATTTTAAAAAACGCAAGGCAGCTCTCTAAGGCCTGTGTGTCTATATACGCTGATGATTCAACATTATACACATCAGCAACCACAGCTAGTGAAATCACTGTAACCCTAAACAAAGAGTCGCGGTCTGTTTTGTAATGGGTGGCTCATAATAAACTAGTTCTGAACATACAGTACTATTTTTTATATTGTAGAATAATAGTGAAGACATCAAAACTATGAAATAACACATGGAATCATGTAGTAACCAAAAAAAGTGTTAAACAAATCAAAATATATTTTATATTTGAGATTCTTTAAATAGCCACCCTTTGCCTTGATGACAACTTTGCACACTCTTGGCATTCTCTCAACCAGCTTCCAACAGTCTTGAAGGAGTTCCCACATATGCTGAGCACTTGTTGACTGCTTTTCCTTCACTCTGCGGTCCAACTCATCCCAAACCATCTCAATTGGGGTGAGGTCGGGTGATTGTGGAGGCCAGGTCATCTGATGAAGAACTCCATCACTCTCTTTCTTGGTCAAATAGCCCTTACACAGCCTGGAGGTGTGTAGGGTCATTGTCCTGTTGAAAAACAAATGATAGTCCCACTAAGCCCAAACCAGATGGGATGGAGTATCGCTGCAGAATGCGGTGGTAGCCATGCTGGTTAAGTATGCCTTGAATTCTAAATGAATCACAGACAGTGTCACCAGCAAAGCACCCTTACACCATAACACCTCCTCGCTTTACGGTGGGAACTACACATGCGGAGATCATCCGTTCACCCACACCGCGTCTCATAAAGACATGGCGGTTTGAACCAAAAATCTCAAATTTGGAGTCCAGACCAAACGACACATTTCCACCGGTCTAATGTCCATTGCTCATGTTTCTTGGCCCAAGCAAGTCTCTTCTTCTTATTGGTGTCCTTTAGTAATGGTTTCTTTGCAGCAATTTGACCATGAAGGCCTGATTCACACAGTCCCCTCTGAACAGTTGATGTTGAGATGTGTCTGTGACTTGAACTCTGTGAAGCATTTATTTGGGCTGCAGTTTCTGAGGCTGGTAACTCTAATGAACTTATCCTCTGCAGCACAGGTAACTCTGGGTCTTCCATTCCTGTGGCGGTCCTCATGAGATGCAGTTTCATCATAGCGCTTGATGGTTTTTGCGACTGCACTTGAAGAAACTTTAAAAGTTCTTGACATTTTCAGTATTGACTGACCTTCATGTCTTAAAGTAATGATGGACTGTCGTTTCTCTTTGCTTATTTGAGCTGTTCTTGCCATAATATGGACTTGATCTTTTATCAAATAGGGCTATCTTCTGTATACCCACCCCCCTACCTTGTCACAACACAACTGATTGGCTCAAATGCATTAAGAAGGAAATCAATCCCACAAATGACTTTTTAAGAAGGCACACCTGTTCATTGAAATGCATTCCAGGTGACTACCTCATGAAGCTGGTTGACAGAATGCCAAGAGTGTGCAAAGTTGTCATCAAGGCAAAGGGTGGCTATTTGAAGAATCACAAATATAAAATATACTTTGATTTGTTTAATACTTTTTTTGGTTACTACATGATTCCATATGTGTTATTTCATAGTTTTGATGACTATTATTCTTCAATCTAATTATTATTATTTTTTTTATAAAAACCCTAGGTGTGTCCAAACTTTTGACTGGTAGTGTCTCTAAAACTGAAGGCATTGTATTTGGTACAAATCATTCCCAAAGGTATAGACCTCAGCTGAATCTGGTAATGAATGATGTGGCTGTTGAGCAAGTTGAGTAGACTAAACTTCTTGGTGTCACCGGAGACTGTAAAGTGTCATGGTCAATGCATATTGATTCAATTGTTGTGAAGATGGGGAGAGGTCTGTCTGTGAAAAATATATTTTTTTAACACCGCAGTTGACCAAACAAGTCCTGCAAGCTCTAGTTTTACCTAATCATCTTTATTACCTGATGATATTATCATGTGCTGCAACGAAGGACCTAGAAATGCTGCATCTGGCCCAGAACAGAGCAACACGTCTTGCCCTTCAATGTACACAGAGGGCTAATGTCGACAGTATGCATGTCAGTCTCGCTTGGCTCAAAGTAGAAGAGAGATTGACTGCATTAATTCTTGTTTTTGTGAGAAATATTGTGTCAAATTCAAACTTGTCTGTATCATCAACTTACATATAGCTCTGACAGACATATTTACCCCACCAGACACAGTATTATGTAGAGCCGTGATCACATGGAACTCCCTCCCATCTCAAATTACTCAAGCAAACAGCAGAATTTCATTTAAAAAATTAAAATAAAACAACACCTCTCCCCTGTCTGACCTAAATAACCCATAGGCATATGTATATGTACCTATGTACAGTTGAAGTCGGAAGTTTACATACACTTAGGTTGGAGTCATTAAAACTCGTTTTTCAACCACTCCACAAATTTCTTGTTAACAAATTATGGTTTTGGCAAGTCGGTTAGGACATCTACTTTGTGCATGACACAAGTCATTTTTCCAACAATTGTTTACAGACAGATTATTTCACTTATAATTCACTGTATCACAATTCCAGTGTGTCAGAAGTTTACATAAACTAAGTTGACTGCGCCTTTAAACAGCTTGGGAAATTCCAGAAAATGATGTCATGGCTTTAGAAGCTTCTGATAACATCATTTGAGTCAATTGAAGGTGTATCTGTGGATGTATTTCAAGGCCTACCTTCAAACTCAGTGCCTCTTTGCTTGAGATCATGGGAAAATCACAAAAAATCTGCCAAGGCCTCAGAAAAGAAATTGTAGACTTCCACATGTCTGGTTCATCCTAGGGAGCAATTTCCAAACGCCTGAAGGTACCACATTCATCTGTACAAACAATAGTACGCAAGTATAAACGTCATGGGACCACGCAGCCGTTATACCGCTCAGGAAGGAGACGCGTTCTTTCTCCTAAAGATTAACATACTTTGGTGCGAAAAGTGCAAATCAATCCCAGAACAACATCAAAGGACCTTGTGAAGATGCTGGAGGAAACAGATACAAAAGTATCTATATCCACAGTAAAACGAGTCCTATATCGACATAACCTGAAATGCCGCTCAGCAAGGAAGAAGCCACTGCTCCAAAACTGCCATAAAAAAGCCAGACTACGGTTTGCAACTGCACATGGGGACAAAGATCGTACTTTTTGGAGAAATATCCTCCGGTCTGATGAAACAAAAATAGAACTGTTCGGCCATAATGAACATCGTTATGTTTGGAGGAAAAGGGGGTGGCTTGCAAGCCGAAGAACACCATCCCAACCGTGAAGCACGGGGGTGGCAGCATCATGCTGTGGTGGTGCTTTGTTGCAGGAGGGACTGGTCCACTTCACAAAATAGATGGCATCATGAGGAAGGAAAATTATGTGGATATATTGAAGCAACATCTCAAGACATCAGTCAGGAAGTTAAAGCTTGGTCGCAAATGGGTCTTCCAAATGGACAATGACCCAAAGCATACTTCCAAAGTTGTGGCAAAATGGCTTAAGGACAACAAAGTCAAGGTATTGGAGTGGCCATCACAAAGCCCTGACCTCAATCCTATAGAAGATTTGTGGGCAGAACTGAAAAAGCTTGTGCGAGCAAGGAGGCCTACAAACCTGACTCAGTTACACCAGCTCTGTCAGGAGGAATGGGCCAAAATTCACCCAACTTATTGTGGGAAGCTTGTGGAAGGCTACCCGAAACGTTTGACCCAAGTTAAACAATTTAAAGGCAATGCTACCAAATACTATTTGAGTGTATGTAAACTTCTGACCCACTGGGAATGTGATGAAATTAATAAAAGCTGAAATAAATCATTCTCTCTACTATTATTCTGACATTTCACATTCTTAAAATAAAGTGGTGATCCTAACTGACCTAAGACAGGGAATCTTTACTAGGATGAAATGTCAGGAATTGTGAAAAACTGAGTTTAAATGTATTTGGCTAAGGTGTATGTAAACTTTAGACTTCAACTGTATGTGTGTAACTGTCCACAGAACCCTTTTATGTTTCCATTGTTCCTATTGTAAATGTGTGTCGTTCAGTCCTTGAGCTGTTCTTGTCTATTGCTGTTCTGTATTATGTCATGTTTTGTGTGGACCCCAGGAAGAGTAGCTGCTGCTTCAGCAACAGATAATGGGGGTCCCAATAGAATACTTGGTTCAGTTGTGAGAAGAGGCGTGAGGGAGGAGAGGAGGAGGACAGGATGTGGTGATGATGTGTCAGAAGACGGAGGCTGGGTTCTACACTCGTTTACTGAGTCTCTCTCAAAAGATGCTAGATATCTCTCAACTTCTATTTCAGTAAGGTCCAGTCATTTATTAAGGATGCTCTCGTGAAAAACAATAATAATCTTTGTAGAAGGTCTAAATGGCGGTTGGAACGTTGTTGTGTGCACATGAGAAGCTCTCTTGAAGTAACCCAAGAGATATTTGTCTGAGTAAATCAAACATGCCTGGTCAGCAGTTTCAATATATACTTCTCCTGTATTCCGACGTGACGCGTACATTAAACACGGTTCTTCGTATTTCCTCTAAGACTAAAATACTGGAATGATTCAACTTTTGTTTTTCAGTTCCTTCATAAACCATCAAAGTATTTAATGTTTTTTCTGTCTGACAGAGACAAGAAGACTGTACAAGGTTTATAAACGGATCTTAGCCAGATATTACTATTGACGTCTGTTACGTTCAGTATTTGTTCAAACTCATCCATATCTACCTGTTGTCCACGTGTTTTAGGTTCTGTCCCATAACCTGTGTACGGTTCTGTCCATCCCCCACGACCCAGTGGCTCTGGAAGAACACTTCAGGGACGATGACGATGGACCAGTCTCCAGCCAGGGGTACATGCCTTACCTCAACAAATACATACTGGACAAGGTAATGACATGCACGCAGACACACCCTAGTTTGATTTATAAACATGGTACTGTACCATCATGGCAATAGCTGAGTTGTTGTTTTTGTTAGTCTCACTCAACGTTGTGTGTGTTATGCTTCCTGCACACAGGTAGAAGAAGGCTGTTTTGTCAAGGAACAAGTAGATGAGCTTTGCTGGACTCTCACTGCTAAGAAAAACTACAAGCCGGGGAAGGACAATAAGAACGTGTTGCCAGGGAAAGATGCCTTTAGTCTCTGGTGCCTGTTTAACTTTTTGTCGGAGGACAAATACCCTCTGGTTATGGTCCCAGACGAGGTGAGTTCACCTTCACCATCCTGTTCTAGTATTTACCTGCCAAACCTCTGAAAAAATAACAAACGTGATCCAGGGGTGTTTCTTTGCCCACTGAATGCTGTGTGTCTCTATGTGCAGTAAATGTGGGCTTGCATGTCACATAACTTCTGGTTTCCTGTCTGTTTTTCACAACCACTGTTGTTGCTGTGATAAGCTCCAGGCTGCTTTTAGAGCAGGGCACAGTGCCTCTGCGTGAGAACCAGCAGTCAAGGTTGTTTCACTAAAAACAAAATGGAGGAGGTTACCTTATCAATAAAAAACAATACATTTCACTGGTGGCAAAACAAGTGAAAGGCAACCATTCTCACCACAATATACATTTCAATGTCTTTTAATACGCCAAATATATGCCACCTCCCGAGTGGTGCAGTGCTAGCTGTGCCACTAGAGATCCTGGTTCGAATCCAGGCTCTGTCGTAGCCGGCCGCGACCGGGAGACCCATGGGGCGGCGCACAATTGGCCCAGGGTGGGGTAGGGAATGGCCGGCAGGGATGTAGCTCAGTTGGTAGAGCATGGCGTTTTGCAACGCCAGGGTTGTGGGTTCGTTTCCCACGGGGGGCCAGTATGAAAAATAAAACAAATAAAAAATAATGTATGCACTCACTAACTGTAAGTCGCTCTGGATAAGAGCGTCTGCTAAATGACTAAAATGTAAATATTTGTGTTCCACACTTTATTTGTTCAGGTGGAATACCTGCTCAAGAAGATGTGCATGGCCATGAGTGTTGAGCTCAACTGTGTGGAGCTGGAGGACTTTATCTCCAAGGATACAGTGCAGCAGAATGGTTTCACCGTCTGGTCCTTCCTGGAGATGATGAACTCTGGGAAGGTAACTAGAGGCATGGACCAGGAAATCACCAGCATGGCCATAGAGGAGGTGTACAGGGAGATAGTTGGTGATGTCCTCAAAGAGGTATGCTACCTGAAAACTACCGAACAGTAGAGCAGTATGGTCTGTCTGTCTCTCAGCCCATCCCAAATCGCTCCCTATCCCTCCAGCTTGGCCCTAAAATTTCTATGTTAGCACGTTTGAAGGGATATGTACACTCAGTTGGCCAGTTTATTAGGTACACCACCCCGTTCATGAAAATGGTTCGCTCCTACAGACAGTGAGTCATGTGGCCGTGGCTTGCTATATAAAGCAGGCAGACAGGCATTGAGGCATTCAGTTACTGTTCGATTGAATGTTAGAATGGGATAAACGAGTGACCTAAGCAACTTTGAGCGTGGTATGATCGTCGGTGCCAGACGCTCCGGTTATAGTAACTCAGAAACGGCCGGCCTCCTGGGCTTTTCACGCAAGACAGTGTCTAGGGTTTACCGAGAATAGTGCGACAAACAAAAAACATCCAGTCAGCGGCAGTCCTGTGGGCGAAAACAGCTCGTTGATGAGAGAGGTTGAAGGAGAATGGCAAGAATCGTGCAAGCTAACAGGTGGGCCATAAACAGGCAAATAACGGCGCAGTACAACAGTGGTGTACAGAACGGAATCTTGGAATGCACAACTCGTCGGTCCTCGTCATGAATGGACCTATTGTAGCAGACGACCACACCGGGTTCCACTCCTATCAGCTAAAAACAAGAAGAAGCGGCTCCAGTGGACACGCGATCACCAACACTGGACAATTGACGAGTGGAAAAACATTGTCTGGTCCGACGAATCTCAGTTCCTGTTGCGTCATGATGATGGCAGAGTCAGGATTTGGCGTAAGGAGCATGAGTCCATGGACCCATCCTGCCTGGTGTCAACGGTACAGGCTGGTGGCGGTAGTGTAATGGTGTGGGGAATGTTTTCCTGGCACACGTTAGGTCCCTTGATACCGATTGAGCAACGTTTAATTCAGACTGATCTGGAGGCAAAGGGGGGTCCGACCCGGTACTAGAATAAACTGTCAACTGAGTGTATAAGCTGTGTAGTGATGGAACTTCCACCATATTGCTGCCACCACCTTAAATATTTGCAAACACTGGTAAGGGCAAAAGGGGTTGTGTCAGTGATTTGTTGTTCTATGTCAATAATGTGTGTGTTGATGTTATGTGTTGACTTTGTTGCCTCCAGGGGTATCTTTGGAAGAAGGGTCAGCTGAGGAGGAACTGGAAGGAGCGCTGGTTTACCCTGAAGCCCAGTACCCTGGCCTACTACACCAGCGAGGACCGCAAGGAGCGCCAGGGAAACATCCCTCTGGACGGGGACTGCTGTGTGGAGGTGCTGCCAGACAGAGATGGGAAGAGGTGTATGTTCTGTCTGAAAACTCTCTCCAAGACCTACGAGATGAGTGCCTCAGACACCAAGCAGAGACAGGAATGGACTGCAGGTCTGTGGGGCATGTTCTTCTACTCAGTGATCCCTCCCATCAATAATGCATTCAGTCCCAATAGACTTCAGGCTCCTCTAAGAGTCAAGATATAATGTGAATCCTGTGTGGAAGTACTATTGTACAACTTGTGACATCCTTCTCCCTCCCCACAGCCATTCAGACAGCCATCCGTCTACACACTGAAGGGAAGACCTCTCTCCACAAGGACCTGAAGCTGAAGAGGAGGGAGCAGCGGGAACAGCGGGAGAGGAGGCGGCTGGCCAAGGAGGAGGAGCTGCAACGTTTTCGGGCCCTCCAGGAGGAGAAGGAGCGTAAACTGGCCGAGCTGGAGCTCCTGAAGGAGGCACAGAGGCAGGCGCAGGCTCTCCTGGAGCAGGACGAGATGAGGAGGCGTCAGCAGCACGAGGAGATGCAGCAGGCCCTGGAGGTGCAGCTCCGCGAGGCAGAGGAGGTGAAGACTTGGAGAGGGAGATGATGGAAAAGAAGCGATAACAGAAGGAGGGAGTAGTGAGGACAGAGAGGAGGGAACGATGGAAGGAGGGAGTAGGGAGGACAGAGAGGGAGGGAGGGAGGGAGAGGAGGGAAGGAGGGAGTAGGGAGTGGTGAGGACAGAGGAGGAGGGAAGGAGGGAGTAGTGAGGACAGGGAGGGAGAGGAGGGAGGGAAGGAGGGAGGGAGGGAGGGAGGAGTGAGGACTGATGGGGAGGAGTGGCGGGAAGGAGGGAGGCGGTGAGGACAGAGAGGGAGGGAGGGGAGGGAAGGAGGGAGTAGTGAGGGAGGGAAGGAGAGAGTAGTGAGGGAGAGAGAGGAGGGAGTAGTGAGGACCGAGAGAGAGGGAGAGAAGGAGGGAGTAGTGAGGACAGAGAGGGAGGATGGAGGGAGTAGTAAGGAGGGAGTAGTGAGGACAGAGAGGGAGGGAGAGGAGGGAAGGAGAAAGGCGGTGAGGACGGAGAGGAGGGAGGGAGGGAGTAGTGAGGACAGAGAGGGAAGGAGGGAGGGAGGGAAGGACTATGGTTATGAGCCAAATAACCTTTATTTGGCACTATATAGAACCATCTGTTTTTAGTGTGTGCTTACTTGTGTGAAGGAGAAGGGTGGAGGGTGGCGGTTTTATTGTGTGTACTGTGGTGGATGGTTGTTGCAGATTTAGAGTGGGTGACAGGGTGTATGGTAGCAATGTTAATGCTGATCACGATGCGCTGGGCAAGGTGTCTAGATCTTCCATGCTGTGTGTCTCTCTCCAGTCGCGGGCCAGCATGCAGGCAGAGATGATTCTGAAGGAGGAGGAGGCAGAGCGGCAGAGGAAGAGGATCAAGGAGCTGGAGGGGATGCAGACCAGTCTGGAGGAGGCCTTGCACCTGGAGATCAAGGCCAGACAGGACGAAGAGGTCTTTCGATATGCACAGACTGGGTAGGGTGCTGCACACACACACACACACACACACACACAGTATTCTTCTTCAAACGTATTCACTTACATAGACACATGTTCAGGTAGGGCTAGCAGTCCGTCATGTGGAAAAGCATCCACTTAGCATGTAAAAGCTGCATGTCTATTTACTGAACACAGCACACCACAGAGAGACAGATGGTGTTGAGAAGTCGAACATTGTTGAAGGGAGGCTGTTGCGTTAGTGAGGTTCCTGAGGAAGTTGAGTTTTTAACAGAGGAAGTTGTCTAGCTACAATCTGTAGGATATGTTGACAGGGTGTGCATGGGCTCTGTCTCAATCTTGCATACAAAATAAAGAAATGATCCTTCGATTAATTTCCTTACTGGCTGTGAGCACTGCAAATAATACAAAGTGTGAAGTTCCCTGCTTGTCAAAGCTCACAAAGAATCTCAGACATGGCAAAGATATCATAAAACACATAGGCTCGTACATGCTTGTAACAACTTATACTTGTTGGGTTTAAATACAGTGTTACCGAATTCTTTCTAAGTCTCCAGCAAATCATGCTATATTTACTGACTACTGTATGCCCTGTGTGGTTTTACCTGCCATGTTTCTAAAAACCTTGAATCTGTATTGGCCAGTCTGCTGTCTGAGGAGGAGGAGAAGATGAAGGCCCTGATGTCCCTCCAGGATGAGCAGGAGGAGTACATCCGGAAGACCCAGAGAGAGAAGCAGGAGCTGAGGCAGGAGATGGAGAACAAGTCCCGGGCTCTGGAGGAGGCCCAGCGGCAGCTGGAGGAGGTCAGGGCCAACCGACACCGGGTCGACCAGGACGTTGTGGTGAGTAGCCTAACACTATCAACACACTGACTACTTCCCTTCACACCAACACTGGATATTTAGATTGACGTTAGTGTTGATAATAAAGACCAATGTGATTAACAGTAGAGCCTTATTTATATCTGTTGCGTATGTTTCAATTTCCCTTGTGTCCTGATAGGCTGCCCAAAGGAAGCTTCGCCAGGCCAGCACCAATGTCAAACACTGGAATGTTCAGATGAACCGGCTGATGCGTCCAATTGGACCAGGAGGTATGTCACACACATTGAAATGTTGCCATTTTCCCAAGTGTTCAGCATTGTGTCATTTAATTAGGTCACTTGAGTGGGTGCACATTTCCTGGTGGTTTGGCATTTAACTGTGCACAAAGAGCAGGTAACGAAGAAGAGATGCGATGTTGAGACCTACTGTACAGTAGGAGGTGTATGCTAAAGGTCTTGAGAAGTGTCACTCACTCTCTGCGGTTGCAGCTAGGTTTTGACAACCTAATTTTAGTATACTTATTTCCTCAAACATAGTGTTGATAAGACGTACTAGTGCATTTCTATTTTATTCATCATAATCATATTTTATACTGTAAACCCGTGGCTCTAGCATCCCTCTTCTATATTTGACACAGTAGCTTCAAACCTAATGGAAACTAAGGTACACTGATGATTTAGCTGCCAACAACCGCTGTTCTCTTCCATAACAAGATGACTATGTCAGATTCACCAATCATCACTTATGAGTAATTTACCAAGATATACTTTGTTACAAAAACCGTACAGTAGACGAAATGTTTGTGTTTTTCTGTATCCCGTTCTTGCTTTAATGGTCCCATTGTTTCCTTTCAGAGAAGAGATCTTCTGGAGGTTCGTTCTCCAGTTTCCAGATGCCGTCTCAGAGAGATCCCGGCCTGCGTCTGAGACAGCGGTCAGAGGCGCAGGATGAGGAGAGCAAGGAGAATGTGGACAGCAGTGGTGCAGGGTCAGGCTGTGGAGGAGAGAGACGTCTCTCACAGGCCTCTAATGGAGGCATGGACATCCAGTGAGAGGAAATGGTTCTCCTCCTCTAGAAGGAAAAACCGTGTCACCAACTGTGTGTTTCATTAGTGGTTTTGTAATGGAAAAGGTGGAAAAGACTTGGAGCGAGTATGAATTCATCTTTTAGGTGGCGTCAATGTGAACGTTCTGTCTAGCTGTTGGAAAAGCATGGATGGGATAAAGGAATCATCAAGATACGTGGCATTAGTCATTTAAATGTTTTTCTCCCACCAAGTTGGTGGTAAACGATTAGACGCATCATTGGTAGTAAATGTATTATAACAATAGTATTCCATCACAGCATCTCACGGTATGTTGATAACAAGTCTCCATGTTTTAATGAAGAACAGAATAACCACAAGTGTTTTTGTTTGTTGAGAATTTCTTCTCAAAAGATCACAAGATGAAGATTGCTTTCCTCTCACAAAATAAATTCTGTAAATATATTTACTAAATGTGTTGGAATATAGTTTTGCTCTTACATTTACATTTAAATCATTTAGCAGACGCTCTTATCCAGAGCGACTTACAAATTGGTGCATTCAACTTATGATAGCATTCAACGCTTCTCTCCCTCTTTGTAATGTCAGACAGACATGCAGACAGACAGTTGGGCAGACAGGCGGCCAGACAGACAGTTGGGCAGACAGGCGGCCAGACAGACAGTTGGGCAGACAGGCGGCCAGACAGACAGGTGGGCAGACAGGCGGCCAGACAGACAGTTGGGCAGACAGGCGGCCAGACACAGTTGGGCAGACAGGCGGCCAGACAGACAGGTGGGCAGACAGGCGGCCAGACAGACAGTTGGGCAGACAGGCGGCCAGACAGACAGTTGTATTAATAAATGGGTACAGTATGAAAACAGAGAAGACTGCGTTGTAGAGTGGAAACTAATGCAAACAGCTTCTGTGGTCTCTCTATTTCCTGTTTCCGCAGTCAGTTTAAACTATATGTAGAGATGTAGGCTCGGGGGGCCAGGTGCGTGCCTGTGGTGTGTGTGTAAAGTAAACTATCCAATCCTTGCATCTTTTCAGTGTTGTTTGACGAAATTAAGAACTAATTCAAGGTATTATCCTGCTTTTTTTATACTGAATAATTTAATGGATGTGACAAGTATTCACCCCCCTTGGCATTTTTCTTATTTTGACAACCTGGAATTAAAATAGATTTTTTGGGTGGTTGTATCATTTGATTTACAGAACATGCCTACCACTTTGAAGATGCAAAATATGTTTTATTGTGAAAAAAACAAGAAATAAGACAAAAAAACAGAACTTGAGTGTGCATAACTATTCACCCCCCCCCAAAGTCAATACTTTGTAGAGCCACCTTTTGCAGCAATTACAGCTGCAAGTCTCTTGGGGTATGTCTCTATAAGCTTGGCACATCTAGCCACTGGGATTTTGCCCATTCTTCAAGGCAAAACTCCTCCAACTCCTTCAAGTTGGATGGGTTCCGCTGGTTTACAGCAATCTTTAAATCATACCACAGATTCTCAATTGGATTGAGGACTGGGCTTTGACTAGGCCATTCCAAGACATTTAAACCACTCAAGTGTTGCTTTAGCAGTATGCTTAGGGTCATTGTCCTGCTTGAAGGTGAACCTCCGTCCCAGTCTCAAATCTCTGGAAGACTGAAACAGGTTTCCCTCAAGAATTTCCCTGTATTTAGCGCCATCCATCATTCCCTCAATTCTGACCAGTTTCCCAGTTCCTGCCGATGAAAAACATCCCCACAGCATGATGCTGCCACCACCATGCTTCACTGTGGGGATGGTGTTCTCGGGGTGATGAGAGGTGTTGGGTTTGTGCCAGACATAGCGTTTTCCTTGATGGCCAAAAAGCTAAATTTTAGTCTCATCTGACCAGAGTACCTTCTTCCATATGTTTGGGGAGTCTCCCACATGCCTTTTGGCGAACACCAAACGTGTTTGCTTATTTTTTTCTTGAAGCAATGGCTTTTTTCTGGCCACTCTTCCATAAAGGCCAGCTCTGTGGAGTGTACGGCTTAAAGTGGTCCTATGGACAGATACTCCAATCTCCGCTGTGGAGCTTTGCAGCTCCTTCAGGGTTATCTTTGGTCTCTTTATTGCCTCTCTGATTAATGCCCTCCTTGCCTGGTCCGTGAGTTTTGGTGGGCGGCCCTCTCTTGGCAGGTTTGTTGTGATGCCATATTCTTTCCATTTTTTTATAATGGATTTAATGGTGCTCCGTGGGATGTTTAAAGTTTCTGATATTTTTTTATAACCCAACCCTGATCTGTACTTCTCCACAACTTTGTCCCTGACCTGTTTGGAGAGCTCCTGTGTCTTCATGGTGCCGCTTGCTTGGTGGTGCCCCTTGCTTAGTGGTGTTGCAGACTCTGGGGCCTTTCAGAACAGGTGTATATATACTGAGATCATGTGACAGATCATGTGAAACTTAGATTGCACACAGGTGGACTTTATTTAACTAATTATGTGACTTGTGAAGGTAATTGGTTGCACCAGATCTTATTTAGGGGCTTCATAGCAAAGGGGGTGAATACATATGCACGCACCACTTTTCTGTTATTTTTTATTCATATTTTTTTGAAACAAGTTATTTTTTTCATTCCACTTCACCAATTTGGACTATTTTGTGTATGTCCATTACATAAAAACCCAATAAAAATCAATTTAAATTACAGGTTGTAATGCAACAAAATAGGAAAAACGCAGAGGGATGAATACCTTTGCAAGGCACTGTATCAAAAATGTGTTAACAGAGACACCTTCTGACCAAAAAGGACAATTACAGGAGAGCTGTATTGCAAATACAACTATACAATAATACAGTGGATACGACGCTACTGACACCCTTGATAAAGATGAGCAATAATGACTGTATAAAATAAATTATTCAAATACTGAGCTTTATTGTATGCTAATACAATTGCTCAGAGAAAGAGATTTTGTTTAACAATTAATTGAAAAACAATCTGAGGTAGGCATTACAATTATTGACACCCCTAAAGATTCTTATTAATAAAGCAGTCAAAAGTTTGGTATTTGGTTCAACGATTCTACCCCCAAGACATGCTAACGGTAATGGTGAAAGGTTAGCATATCTTGGTGGTATGATCTTTGACCCTCTGTAACTTTCGAACTCATCATTATTCACGATTCATTCAGGATTATTTGTAATCATGGGAGCATCCACATTTATGTTGAAGTGTTTAGAAACATATTATATTCTTATTTACAATCAAATTGACTACAACATGACACAATACATTATTTACCATTAATTTCTATTAGGAACAAAATAATCTGAAACACAACCTAAACAAACTGCAAATACATCCAACAAGTTTGTAGAGTCATTGCGTGTTTGGAATATGGGACCAAATACTAAACTTTCGACTACTTTATTTACTGAACAGAAGTATAAATGCAACATGCAACAATTTCAAAGATTTTACTGAGTTACAGTTCATGTAAGGAAATCAGTCAATTGAAATACATTCATTAGGCCCTAATCTATGGATTTCAAATGACACTGCCAAATTCTCTAAAACAACGTTGGAGGCGGCTTATGATAGAGAAGTGAACATTCAATTATTTGGCAACAGCTCTGGTGGACATTCCTTCAGTCAGCATGCGAATTGCGCGCTGCCTCAAAACGTGAGACATCTGTGGCATTGTGTTGTGTGACAAAACTGCACATTTTAGAGTGGCCTTTTATTGTCACCAGCACAAGGTACACCTGTGTAATGATCATGCTGTTTAATTAGCTTCTTGATATGCCACACCTGTCAGGTGGATGGATTATCGTGACAAATGAGAAATGTTAATTAACAGGGATGTAAACAAATTTGTGCACAAAATGTAAGAGAAATAAGCTTGTTGTGTGTGTATTGAATCATTCTGGGATATTTTGTTTCAGCTCATGAAACATGGGACCAAGACTTTACATGTTGTGTTTATTATTATTATTATTATTATTTTTATTTTTTATTATTTATTTTTTGTGTAAGAATCTTTAGGGATGTTAATAATTTCAGACCCCACTGTCCCTGTATAAGATGTCTATGAAAACAGTGGCATCATCCCACCATGTGAAATGGCAATGGCACATCATCATCAACCTCATCCTCATATCAATTTACATGGCATTGTTATTATTTCTAAGAAGCCCTGAAAATAGAAGTAAAATCTGAAAGTGGAAGCTCATCCGTATAGAAGAAATTGGAGGATTGGGGGATAAAAACTCGGCGATAGGATTTTATTGGGAAATATTAACTTTTTGAGGACAGCTCCACCACCGTCAAAACTCACAATCGAAATGTAAACGTAACCCCGGACCCGGGAGGGGGGGCAATCGATCAAGTTGTGAAGCTTCGTGCGTCGTTTCCATGGAGTTTTTTTTACAGGCTTGTTGTTGATTGGTCACGGGAAATACGGCCGCAGAATAAACTTTCGCAGCGATTGGCTTATGGTGTTTGTCGTTTAACCAATGAAAATACGTGCTTTTTACAAACTGACGCATGTCCAGGAAGTTTTGAGGTTGTCTTCTTCTCAGGCATGTTTTGTGGTGAAAACAGAGCAAAGTCTGGGATATATTTCATATTTTCTTCGAAATTTACAGAATACATTTTTGGAAGCAAGCCAACAATTCGCTATTTTGAAGTTTGCATGTAAGTAAAGTCAGATTATCTCTTGTCATGTCATGAATCAAGTAGTAAACTAGCAGTACCGTTTAAATTGTTCAACGTTTTGTGGTGTTTTTTAAGGAATAAGCTAGAAGATTGCAATGTCTTCTTTGCTTGCAAGAGATAAGTTAAGTTAGCTAGCTACAGTAAAGCAATCGAGCAATTCATCAATGTTGTTGCTGTTTTTATCTCTAAAAAGCGTAGCTATCAATACTCTCTTGCCAGCTGTGTTGGCTAGCATGCTGCGGTACAGAATTATGTTTACTAACATTTGGTTCAGGTTTGTTATTTACAGAACATTGTTGAACCTCTGAATGAGCCAACATGGATTCCTCTCAAGTACTGCGTCAGCAAAGTCAGAACAAAATCCTGAACGACCATTCAAGGTAGGCCTACAGAGTATGAACACAACTCGTCTATTGTGCGTTATTTTGGTGGTTGTGTCTCCCTAATGATGCATGGCCACTGTCTATAGCTGAACCTGAATTAAAAACAACACTGTGGATACACTGCCTGAAAAGTATATATGTCTACACTCTCTACATTGACTGTCCCTCTCCAGTCTCAACAGAATGACAGCAGACCCAAAGCCAGGCTCTAAACACCCATCTTTACCCCACCCTTCCAAACACCCCTCTGTACCCCACCCTTCCAAACACCCCTCTGTACCCCACGGCCATCCTACCAAACTGGGGTCTGAGAACAAGGACCCAGCAGCAGCCTCAGACAACAGTACCAAGCCCCCTGTAAGACCACTGGGCATCAGCAGGCTGCCAGTGCTGGCCAAGTCCCTGCCCCTTCAGACTCCCTCTGACTTCACCCTGTCACACAAGAGATGGGAGGAGAACTCTCTAGCAGTAAGGAACATCTTTTCCCCAATCAACTGCATCACTAAGGGCTGGTTTCCAGGACCCATATTAAGCATATTCCTGGACTAGAAAGCAGACTCACTGGGTATTAAACATTGAAAGTGCTTCTTAGTCCAGGATTAGGATTAATCTGGGTCTGGGAAACCTGCCCTGAATGTGTCTCTCCCAAGCACTACTTATCAGTGCTAAATAATAATTAGTTTCTGTATGTCTCTGTTTTCCTTTAGGGTAAAACCAAGAGGAAGAAACCAAACACCAAGCCTGTGCCTTTCAACTTCTCTAATCCCAAGGCCAACCGAATGGGGGCACAGAACCAGAGGGGACCGCTGGCTACTACTGCAAGGGCTGGTGCTCAACCCACCCAACCTGAAAGTACTTTTAGCATTGCTGGCCATCTAAAAACAAGACCCACATCAACCACTGCCACACTGCCCAGTACCGTCCCAACAACTCATAACAAGGCCCAATCAAAGTCAACTGTAGAGCTTGCTGCTCAAATCCCAACACATGCACTACACTTGGCAGCTAGAAAAGCAGGTCAAGGGCCTGGAGGCATCTTGCCACAGCAAAATAGAGAGACAGGGAAGCCTCATCTGACCCAGGCTCCCAGTGCTGCCACCTCCATGTCTTTGTCTCAACATCCAAAACTAAAAGCCCAGTCTTCTTCAGAAAATCCATTGCACGTATCTGGATTGGGACAACTTGGTCTTTCCAGACCTCCCAGTTCATTTGCTCACGGCTCAGGTCTTTCGTCCAGTGCTTTCTCAATTAGTAGTGCCTCCACTGCCTCAGCCCAGCCCACTGCCCTCAGTACGGAAGCCTGTAGGGGCCATTTTGACATGCTCAGCCTCAAAGATCCTTCCATGCCTGGGCAGTTACCAAGTAGTACCGCTGGTGAGAATGGTTTTTATTACCGATGGTATGATAACATTTCAGAGCTCAAACCTCCTCAGCCTCTCTCTCTCTAATACTATTAGGCCTATATAGTCTGTCTCTCCCCACTCTTTCTCTCTCTGCTTAGGCTCTTCATTTCATACATTTTCTTTTTGAAATTGTAAATGTGTTCCATTGTACTGTGTGTGTTCCAGGGAGTGTGGCGGCTGCCTTCCACTCTGACCCCTCTGCCCTACGTAGTATCCTCCAGAATGAGGGAGTCAGTGCAGCCAAGGTTTTTATGTCCAGCCGTCCCTCTACACAAGCCTATTACAACATGGTGAGTTGTCCTGTGGAATGAGGTACCAGGATTTTGGGTCGGTTATAGTGAGTTAGTATTTGTTTGTTTTCAAATAATGCCATAGCTACAGTGGGGGAAAAAAGTATTTAGTCAGCCACCAATTGTGCAAGTTCTCCCACTTAAAAAGATGAGAGAGGCCTGTAATTTTCATCATAGGTACACGTCAACTATGACAGACAAATTGAGGGAAAAAAATTCCAGAAAATCACATTGTAGGATTTTTAATGAATTTATTTGCAAATTATTAACAAAGCCTACCATCAGTAACACACTACGCCGCCAGGGACTCAAATCCTGCAGTGCCAGACGTGTCCCCCTGCTTAAGCCAGTACATGTCCAGGCCCGTCTGAAGTTTGCTAGAGTGCATTTGGATGATCCAGAAGAGGATTGGGAGAATGTCAGATGAAACCAAAATAGAACTTTTTGGTAAAAACTCAACTCGTCGTGTTTGGAGGACAAAGAATGCTGAGTTGCATCCAAAGAACACCATACCTACTGTGAAGCATGGGGGTGGAAACATCATGCTTTGGGGCTGTTTTTTCTGCAAAGGGACCAGGACGACTGATCCGTGTAAAGGAAAGAATGAATGGGGCCATGTATCGTGAGATTTTGAGTGAAAACCTCCTTCCATCAGCAAGGGCATTGAAGATGAAACGTGGCTGGGTCTTTCAGCATGACAATGATCCCAAACACACCGCCCGGGCAACGAAGGAGTGGCTTCGTAAGAAGCATTTCAAGGTCCTGGAGTGGCCTAGCCAGTCTCCAGATCTCAACCCCATAGAAAATCTTTGGAGGGAGTTGAAAGTCCGTGTTGCCCAGCGACAGCCCCAAAACATCACTGCTCTAGAGGAGATCTGCATGGAGGAATGGGCCAAAATACCAGCAACAGTGTGTGAAAACCTTGTGAAGACTTACAGAAAACGTTTGACCTGTGTCATTCCCAACAAAGGGTATATAACAAAGTATTGAGAAACTTTTGTTATTGACCAAATACTTATTTTCCACCATAATTTGCAAATAAATTCATAAAAAATCCTACAATGTGATTTTCTGGATTTTATTTTCTCATTTTGTCTGTCATAGTTGACGTGTACCTATGATGATAAATTATAGGCCTCTCTCATCTTTTTAAGTGGGAGAACTTGCACAATTGGTGGCTGACTAAATACTTTTTTCCCCCACTGTATGTTTGAGGTTGCATGTTGCAATTGAACCAATGGAATAGCAGCAAACATTCAAAGTATTTGAAAGAAATCAAATACTATTTGAACTCAGGTCTGGATGGTAATGATTTTTGCCAATGAACTAACTAGAGGTGTTCTTTTCTTTGCAGCCCCAGAGAGTATCCATCATGAAGAGTGGCCAGAAGACAGTGCTCTCTGCTGGTCATTGTAGTTTTTCTCTTGTGAATTTGCATTCCTTTATACTATGTAGATTTACAGGTGGAACTGTTTCATGTACTGGAGCATCTTATAAAAATACAATTTGCTGTTTGGTATACTTTATGTTCTTGTATTGCATTAGGTCCTGTCAGGAATGTTCAGTTCTATCCTGACCCTGCGGCCCTGGGCAGCATCCTGCAGAATGAAGGGGTCAGCTATCCTCTCCAGCCCCAGAGAGTGTCTGTCATGAAGGGTCGCCAGATGACAGCAGCTTCTGCAGGTCAGTGGTAGTACTACTGGACACATCGCAGATGTATGCAAATTGGCGCCAGAGGAGATGGCTGCCGTTTTACGGGCTCCTAACCAATTGTGCTATTGTGTGTGTTTTGTTTTGCGTTATTTGTAACTTATTTTATACATAATGTTTCTGCCACCGTCTCTTACGACCGAAAAGAGCTTCTGGATATCAGGACAGCGATAACTCACCTCGTACTGGACAAAGATTTTTTCTTTAACGAGTCGGACGCAAAGGATTTACTTCAGACACCCGACAAGGCCCACATCCCCGTCATTCGCAGGAGAAAGAGACTGAGATATTGGGGACGTAGGTCGGGGTGTCTTGTAAGGATCCGACGACGAGTGGGTAATCTGCCTCTACCATCAGTCCTATTAGCCTACATACAATCATAGAACAGCCGCTTTCGGTAAGACAAGGGGTGGCAGTCTGTGTATATTTGTAAACAACAGCTGGTGCACGAAATCTAATATTAAGGAAGTCTCAAGGTTTTACTCGCCTGATGTAGAGTATCTCATGATAAGCTGTAGACCACACTATTTACCAAGAGTTTTCATCAAATTTTTTCGTAGCTGTCTATTTACCACCACAAACCGATGTTGGCACTAAGACCGCACTCAATGAGCTGTATAAGGCCATAAGCAAACAGGAAAATGCTCATCCAGAGGCGGCGCTCCTAGTGGCCGGGAACTTTAATGCAGGGAAACTTACATTCGTTTTACCTAATTTCTACCTGCATGTTAAATGTGCAACCAAAGTGAAAAAAACTCTAGACCACCTTTACTCCACACACAGAGACGCGTACAATGTTCTCCCTCGCTCTCCATTTGGCAAATCTGACCATAATTCTATCCTCCTGTTTCCTGCTTACAAGCAAAAACCAGTGACTCGTCTTATGAGTTTCTCAGGTATCAAAGAATCAAGGATGCAAGAATATACTTAGACATTCTGTGGAGATTTCATACCAAGTATTTATTGAATCACGAGCTCGTGGGTTCATCTAACAAACGGACATGGCTTTGCCCTTCATCAGTTGAACTAACTTAACCAAGAAGACCCTCTACCTTATAGCCTTTATTACCCTTCTGCTGGCATACATCTGGCAAGTCTCCATGGGCACTCCCTGCCTTTGATGTTCATCACTTTTTACCCCAAGTCAGTATCTTAAACATCACTCATGCTATCCTAAACATCACTAATCTACCTTGACATAATGGAATGTAGACTTCATGGCCCCAAACCACTCATCTCTTAACTCTTCCTCTGTCCTCACAACACTATGGCATGACATCATTATACCATAAAAACATAATATCACTCGGTCAATAAAGAAGTGGTCAGATGACGCAGATGCTAAACTACAGGACTGTTTTGCTAGCACAGACTGGAATATGTTCCGGGATTCTTCCGATGGTATTGAGGAGTACACCACATCAGTCACTGGCTTCATCAATAAGTGCATCGATGACGTCGTCCCCACAGTGACCGTACGTACATACCCCAACCAGAAGCCATGGATTACACGCAACATCCACTTTCAAGGAGCGGGACTCTAACCCGGACACTTATAAGAAATCCTGCTATGCCCTCCGACAAACCATCACAGGCAAAGCGTCAATACAGGACTAAGATTTAATCGTACTACACCGACTCCGACGCTTGTCGGATGTGGCAGGGCTTGCAAACTATTACAGACTACAAAGGGAAGCACAGCCGCAAGCTGCCCAGTGACACAAGCCTACCAGACGAGCTAAATTACTTCTATGCTCGCTTCGAGGCAAGCAACACTGAAGCATGCATGAGAGCATCAGCTGTTCCGGACGACTGTGTGATCACGCTCTCCGTAGCCGATGTGAGTAAGACCTTTAAACAGGTCAACATTCACAAGGCCAGACGGATTACCAGGATGTGTACTCCGAGCATGCGCTCACCAACTTGCAAGTGTCTTCACTGACATTTTCTACCTGTCCCTGACTGAGTCCGTAATACCAACTTGTTTCAAGCAGACCACCATAGTCCCTGTGCCCAAGAACACTAAGCTAACCTGTCTAAATGACTACAGACCCGTAGCACTCACGTCAGTAGCCATGAAGTGCTTTGAAAGGCTGGTCATGGCTCACATCAACACCATTATCCCAGAAACTCTAGACCCACTCCAATTTGCATACAGCCCCAACAAATCCACAAATGATGCAATCTCTATTGCACTCCACACTGCCCTTTCCCACCTGGACAAGAGGAAGACCTACGTGAGAATGCTATTCATTGACTACAGCTCAGCGTTCAACACCATAGTGCCCTCACAGCTTATCACTAAGCTAAGGATCCTGGGACTAAACACCTCCCTCTGCAACTGGATCCTGGACTTCCTGACGGGCCGCCCCCACATTTACATTTACATTTTAGTCATTTAGCAGACGCTCTTATCCAGAGCGACTTACAGGAGCAATTAGGGTTAAGTGCCTTGCTCAAGGGCACATCGACAGATTTTTCACCTAGTCGGTTCGGGGATTAGAACCAGCGACCTTTCGGTTACTGGCACAACGCTCTTAACCACTATGCTACCTGCCGCCCCCAGGTGGTAAGGGTAGGTAACAACACATCTGCCACGCTGATCCTCTACACGGGGGCCCCTCAGGGGTGTGTGCTCAGTCCCCTCCTGTACTCCCAGTTCACCCATGACTGCATGGCCAGGCACGACTCCAACACCATCATTAAGTTTGCCAACGACACAACAGTGGTAGGCCTGATCACCGACAATGATGAGACAGCCTATAGGGAGGAGGTCAGAGACCTGGCAGTGTGGTGCCAGCACCGTGATCAAGACAAAGGAGATTATTGTGGACTACAGGAAAAGGAGGACCGAGCACACCCCCATTCTCATTGACGGGGCTGTAGTGGAGCAGGTTGAGAGCTTCAAGTTCCTTGGTGTCCACATCGCCAACAAACTATCATGGTCCAAACACACCAAGACAGTCGTGAAGGCACAACAAAGCCTATTCCCCCTTAGGAGACTGAAAATATTTGACATGGGTCCTCAGATCCTCAAAATGTTCTACAGCTGCACCATCGAGAGCATCCTGACTGGTTGCATCACTGCCTGGTATGGCAACTGCTCGGCCTCCGACCGCAAGGCACTACAGAGGGTAGTGCGTACGGCCCAGTACATCACTGGGGCCAAGCTTCCTGCCATCCAGGACCTCTATACCAGGCGGTGTCAGAGGAAGGCCCTAAAAATTGTGAAAGACTCCACCCTAGTCATAGACTGTTCTCTCTGCTACTGCACGGCAAGCGGTACCGGAGCTCCAAGTCTAGGTCCAAAAGGCTTCTTAACAGAGTCTAACCCCCAAGCCATAAGACTCCTGAACCGCTAATCAAATGGCTAACCGGACTATTTGCATTGATTTTCCCCCATCCACCCCCTCTTTTACGCTGTTGACACTCTCTGTTTATTATCTATGCATTGTCACTTTAACTCTACCTGCATGTACATATTACCTCAATTACCTCGACTAACCTGTGCCCCCGCACATTGACTCTGTACCGGTACCCCCTGTATATAGCCTCCCTACTGTTATGTTATTTTACTGCTGCTCTTTAATTATTTATTTTTATTTTTATTTTTTACTTATCTATCTTTTTACTTAACACTTATTTTTCTTAAAACTGCATTGTTGGTTAAGGGCTTGTAAGTAAGCATTTCACTGTAAGGTCTACACCTGTTGTATTCGGCGCATGTGACATACAATTTGATTTGTACTGCTGATATAGTGTTGACATTTAGGGCTATTAGCCGGTGTAAATGTTATACGTAGCACTTTTTTTTTTTTTTTTTTTTTTTTATACAATTTGCACTGAGCTGTTTGATTAGCCAGCCAATTCAAACCCCTACTCCGGCTCAATCTAGGGAAGCTGGGATAGGCTAGCAAGTCTCTAACCTTGTATGTGCTTGTATTGTTTATAGGTCCCGTAAGGTCTGTTCAGTTCTCCCCTGAGCCTTCCTCCCTCAGCAGCATGAATGAAGGGGTCAGCTATCCTCTCCAGCCCCAGAGAGTGTCTGTCATGAAGGGTCGCCAGAAGTCGGCAGCCTCTGCAGGTCAGTGGTAGTACTACTGGACGCATCCCCATCTTTGGGCAAGTTTTGAAGAACAAAGTTTAGAAATCCCAGCAATAAATTAGTACTGCTTCATAGTCATAATGCAAAATCATGCATTTTAAAGAAGCTTTATAGCTTCAAATGGTGAAGAAGAGGAAAAAAATGGTCAAACTATTAAGGCTGTAACTTTGTGTTCCAGGTCCAGTACGGAGTGTTCAGTTCTCCCCAGACCCTGCAGCTCTCAGCAGCATCCTGCAGAATGAAAGGGTGAAGGCTGGGAGACCCCTGGAGGCCACACCCCAACGCGCCTCTGCCTGTCCCTCTGGCAGGGGCACCTCCATCTACACTGTCAGTCACCTTTTGATCAATCAATTGATTGATTTAATAATAACAAAAATACATATAAAGCTGCTCCAGCCAGGGTGGAAACAACAGTATACATTACAATTCAGATTTAAAGCTGCAATATGTAACTCTTTGGACAACCCAATCAAATTCACATAGAAATGGGAGTTATATGTCATTCTTATTGAAAGCAAGTCAAAGAAGCGGTAGATCTGTTCTATTTGCACATTTTCTATGCTTCCCATTCGTAAGTTACGTTTTTGCATCTTTTACTTTTGGTTTTGTACACCAGCTTCAAACAGCAGGGGTTTGAATGGTCGTGAAAGGCCTGGAAAAGTAATGGCATTTTTAAATTGTTTTTTTCCAGGCCTGGAAAAGTTTAGGAAAATGATAAAATCCGAAAGGTTATGGAAATTAATTGAATTTGTGTTAATGTAATTTATTTAGCCACAGTTTTTAAATATTTTAACAGTCAAATAAAAATCAACATATCAGCCAGGCACGGAATTACACTTCAGCGCTTCTGCGTTTGCACGCATCACATGTGTACGAGACGAGTGGGCCGTTGCTCAAGGAAGAGAGGCAGTCGGACATTGCAGCAGCGGATAGGCCTAGCCTATAAAATATGGTAGAAAACAGACTAACTAGGTAGGTTGACAATTCAAAACATATATTGTACCCTCTAGTTAACTGTTAAGCTATAAATGTTTTCGTCATGTCATCAATGTCCCAAAAAACTTTCTACTGACACTCGCGAATGCAAAGTTGATTTACTTTTTTGAACGATTCATATGATTAATTTAAATTATTATTTTTGATGAGACGAACGATTCACATCGCTATTTGATTAGTTGGACTCGGTTCAATTGCCTTGAATCAGTTGAATCGAATCATGTGAATCAAAATAATTTGTGAATCGTGAACATTAATTTTTAGAAAAGATATTAGACCTAGCCTTTCTTTTGGATTATGTGGATTCAAAAGTTGTTTTGTAGATACTTTCAGTTGATTTGGGCATCCAATGTATGGGGCATTGTAACTCAATATATGATAGTCAGCCTGCAATGTAAACACTTCTAAGGTAGCTAAATATGACTGAAGAAAATGTGTGGGCTTGCTTCAGATTAATACAAATATTTGTAGCCTACTATAGCCATTTGATATTTTAATATATTAAATTAGTTAGTTATTTTAAAAAAGGCATCAAACGTATTTGGGTGTAATGTTGCAATGTTTTGCATCAAGGGTGGTTAACCATCCTCCAGGAGAGCTAATGGGTGTGCAGGCTTTTATTCCCCTTTAACAAACCACATTTTAGAAATTAGCTGCTCATCCGGACCTTGATAAACTGTCTCTGATGTGTTTGAGCAGGGCTTGATCAAATGCCTGCACACCCACTAGCTTTCCAGATTGAGGGTTGCCCAGGTGTTTTATATAGTTGCCAAACAGTTATTCTACTTTGTGGGATGTTAAGTGCCTTGCTCATAGACAGGAGATGGTACATGAGATCAGAGAGCAGCCTCCCAGTGTTGATACCACATTACTCTTACTTTTTTTATATGTACTGTACATAGAGGCCTCCAATTGTTGGTCATGGAAAAATTTGGTTGGAATGTCATGACTTTTCCATGACTTCTATCTATCAAAATGTGTGTGAACCCTGGCAGCTGAAAATACTTATGGAAAATATATTTCACAGCGGTTTAGATACAATGTTTCTCTACACAATGACTGCTTGTTTTGTCACAAACTGAAATTAGGCAAACTATTAGAATTTTAGCAACCAGGAAATAGCGGAGCGATTTCGGTGTATTGCACCTTTTTAAAGTCATTACCATGCTACGTCCTCATGTACCTACTTGTCATGTCTCCTTAGTGCTGCATGAAACAGGCAGCCACCTTCTACAGATGAATAACACAACATTCATGGGTGCTTTACCTTTCCAGGCACAGAGAGTACCCATCACAAAGTGGCACACTGAAGCACCTGGAGGACCTATGGGTACGTTGGTTATATGCTACCATTTTTATTGCCAAATCTCAACCAGATATTGACCTTTTTCTCCCTCTCCTCTTGGGTCTGCCTTATGACATGATCTATCTGTCTGTCCCTCTCCTCAGTGACGTCAGTCAGCCAGACCCCAGCCTTAAAGTGGACACCCCAGCGGGTCCCTGACACCAGGCATCAGCCCATGTCCATGGTCAGTATGTTCCAGTAAACCCCTGACTCTCATGTCCATGGTTAGTATGTTCCAGTAAACCCCTGACTCTTATGTCTTTAGATATTATAATTTTTTACTGTCAACACTAAAGTGGAAATATTCAGTATATGTTGCCCATGGTTCGTTCAATCAATCAATCAATCAAATGTATTTATAAAGCCCGTTTTACATCAGCAGGTTCAGAAACCCAGTCTAAAACCCCAAAACAGCAAGCAATGCAGATGTAGAAGCACGGTGGCTAGGAAAAACTCCCTAGAAAGGCAGAAACCTAGAAAGGAACCAGGCTCTGAGGGGTGGCCAGTCCTCTTCTGGCTGTGCCGGGTGGAGATTATAAGAGTACATGGCCATTAAGGCCAGATTGTGCTTCAAGATGGGTCAAATAATAATCACAGTGGTTGTAGAGGGTGCAACCGGTCAGCACCTCAGGAGTAAATGTCAGTTGGCTTTTCATAGCCGAGCATTCAGAGGTCGAGACAGCAGGTGCGGTAAAGAAAGGGTCTTAAACAGCAGGTCCGGGACAAGGTAGCACGTCCGGTGAACAGGTTCCATAGCCGCAGGCAGAACAGTTGAAACTGGAGCAGCAGTACGACCAGGTGGACTGGGGACAGTCAGGAGTCATCAGGCCAGGTCCTAGGGCTCAGGTCCTCCGGGATGGGAGGGAGAGAGAGCAAATTAGAGGGAGCATACTTAAATTCACAACCCTGTTATTGCCAGCACCATGGATGCTCTAACTCACTGAGCCATCTTCTTTCAGAGGAGGCTCCTGTCTGCCCACCAGACCCCCTACTCAGGCTCTCCCAGACTCAGGGGCCTCCAGGGCCACAACCGAGATCTGGAGACATGCAAGGAGGTGAGGAGGGGGGCTAACAGGTGGCATTTACTTGCCACGATTGTGATGGGTTGACATACTTTAGTTGATTGCAGTGTTTGTAAATCGCTCTGAATAAGAGTGTCTGCTAAATGACTAACATGTAAATGTTTGTGTGGGGCAGGAGGTTGTCCAGAGATTGTTTAAGGAGACTGAGGACCAAGAGGAGGAAGAACGGACAGACGGTGTGGCATTGGATCAAGATCCTGCTGAGACGCGAGCAGACCAACAGCTGGCGAAGGAGGAGGAGCAAAGCAACACAGGAGGACGACTCCAGACTTTCTTCCAAGCCCCACACAGAGAATCAGTCATTTTCTTCTCAACTGGCAAGAAGCTGCACAGAGCAGCTCCAGCACACGAACAGGAGAGCCCTGTGGCCGGATTTCTGGAGCGAGGTGGGCCCCTGGAGCGAGGTGGGCCCCTGGAGCGAGGTGGGCCCCTGGAGCGAGATGGGCCCCTGGAGCATTGTGCTGCAGGGGCCAGAGCTGCAGGAGCACAGGAGGCGATGGACCGCCTCCCACTGCAACCAGAGTTAGACAGAGCCTCTGCACCAGAGATCCCTGAAGTCACAGCTGCAGTCTCAGACCTGACCAGGTTGACCAACCTCTCAGCCTTTGTCCCCCTGAGCCAGCCCAGAGGTAGGACTCAGTCAGTATATACTAGCTGACTGTGCTTCTGCTTGCTCTTTGGAGTCTAATCCAGGTTGATCCAACTGATTATGCAGAAAGGGCTTTATAAATACATGTTTAATCGATCTGTAACCATGTATCGTTGCAGGTAGTATTATGTTCCCAAAGAGCGGTGCTCTGAGTTCTGCTACAGCCTTGCTCCGCCGGCGCCTCCCCCTTCTGAAGGAGCTACGTCTTGACGAGGAGGTGGCCACCTACACCTCCTCCCCAGCCCTTCCTCCCTCATCCTCCTGGCCCCAGCAGACCCGCTGTGGAAACCCTGTAGCAGCAGCCCTGTATCTCCAGGACTATGCTGTGAGTTGGGTATCATCGTTTAGTTTACATACAGTTGCAGCCAAATATATTGGCACCTTTACACTTTTTTGATATCATTCCCTATTTCTTCTAAAATAAGTTCAAATTGAAAACTTTTTATTTAGAAAATTAGGACAAATGGCATGGACAATATTATTGGCACCCCGGAGCTAACTTGGTTGCACAGCCTTTGGCCAAGATAACTGCAGACAAACTCTTCTTGTAGCCATCAATGAGCTTGCTGCACCTTTCAACTGGCAATTTGGGCCACTCTTCAGCAGAAAACCGCTCTAATTATTCAATGTTTGAGGGGTACCCTCCACCAACTGCTGTTTTCAGCTCTCGCCGTAGGTTTTGGATGTGATTCGGATCTGGACTCTTCGCTGGCCACTCCAGAACAGTCCAGCATCTCTTCTTGAACCATTCCAGGGTGCTTTTTGATGTGTGTTTTGGGTCGTTGTCTTGCTGGAAGACCCAGAACCTTCAATGGAGACCCAGTTTTTGGACACTGGGTTGAACATCAATCTGCTGATTTCGTTGAAGGCCCCCAGTACCAGAGGCAGCAAAGCAATGCCACAGCATTATTGAACCTCCCACATGTTTAATTGTAGGGAGGGTGTTCTTTTTTCTTCAATTTCAACTTCATTTAGAAGAAATGGGGAATTATTTAAGAAAAGTGCAAGGGTGCCAATACATTTGGCCGCAACTTTATTAGTCCTATAGGCATTTATCTATAGCCTCGGTTTCTAGGATTCCTCCAGCAGCCGATTGATAAACAACACTTGGTAGGATAGCATCGTGAGACCATCCAACCTACAGATGAGGATTCATGTTCATTGTGGATTAATCAGAAGAGCATCATTGATCATGTTGCGATAGTTCAAAGTATTGATATTATTTTCCTGTTCTTCCCATCCTTTCCTCCTTTCAGAGTTTTCAGCCAATTATCTTGGTCCCCTCGTCTACTTCCTGCTCCTCTCCTCTCAGGGAGAGATGATGACTGTTGCACTGAGAACGTTTTTGTCTTATTTTTTTGTCTGGTCTATTTTACTGATGAGAAGAAAGATCCATAACGGATTGTTAAGCTGTCTTTAAGGAGTGTTTCCGAACCCTGTTATAGCCAGCTTAGCTTTGAGAGATCCACGTCTTACGTACTGACTGGTGTCACACTTACATAATATCTGTAGGTCTTACCAATGTGTATTACTGCTCAAAATGGATACTTTTCCAAAACGTAACATACCAATGTTCAATAACGTATCAAGTTAGCAACATTTTTACCACATTGGCATGCACTGGCTATATAATGCTAATAATCATTTTATTTTTGAAAGTATTACAGTATGCAAGATATCCAAGAATTATACATTTTAAATTTTGATTGGAATCAGAAACTAAGTTGACAGTGTACAACAATTGGTGTCCAAAAATCATTGTTGGTAGGTTCCAATGATTGAAATCAATGTTGGTAGGTTCCAATGATTGAAATCAATGTTTTTAGAGTAGACTACTGGACCCATTGGGTCACTATGGGGGAATTGTTGACTTAATCAATGTTACAATATTTTATTTATTTATTAGATCTTGCAGAAATACGGAAGTTAAATTTTTATTGACACAAGTCGAATTTTCATTGACACTTTTTAGAAAAACAAACACCGTATGGTTCTACTGTTTGCATTGTTTCATGTTGTGTATATATAGTGACATTAAACACTAAATGAGGCCCAAATCAGATCGTCTAGATTTGTACAGTGTTTATAATAAATGTATATAAACTTTCTTTCATGATGTGTAAGACTATATTATTTCTGTCATATGATGCATGTTTTGTGAGTTTTATTATGACATGGTAGTGAAGCCCGTTGGAAACGGCCAGGTAGCCATGGAAACGGCCAGGTAGCCATGTACTGTAGCAGAGTTGTTTAGGTTTTGTTGTACACTGTCAACTACAGTAGTCTGTAAAAATTCTGATGTACGTTGTCAACTAGAGTAATCTCGCAGAGACAGACAAGTGGTTCATTAATTTTTATTTAAGTCAACATTCCTATTACATAACCAGAGATGAACGCCCTGGCCCGGCCTTATGAAGAACAGCAGCACGTTTTAGGGGGTCAGTTTGTTCCCATAATGAATAGTATTTGGAATGCAAGGTGATTTGTAGATAATTGACTGCACAGTCCGACTGCAATGTTGTGATCAGAATAGTATTTCAGCTGTAACTTACACCATTGCCTACCCTACTGCATAGAGATCCTATGAAATTACTGTATGTAATTATATGGGCTACTGTACCTCTTGGAAGGTCTCATGATTTCCTTCATGTGTCCTCATCTGGACTCTTTTGCCTCGCAACATAATACTGGAAGAGACTAAAATGTATTTGAATACTGTCTCACATTCTTAGAATTTCCAGTTGTCCATACTCCTTAAATTAGAGTTAGAAAATACTGTATAAGTATAAAATACTGTATGCTTAAATTACAGTAAAGTGTATATATGTGACATGTAAGGATAACACTATTTTGAAGCCAAGATCAATGATATAAAGAGTGATGGAAAAAAAACTTTGTAGTACTTTAAATGAAATTATGGGCATAAAGACAAATTCAACTCCATCTTTCATCATCAGATGGCTTTTTCATCACAAAAACATTTAATGTTATTTGAATGATTACTTAATTGACAAAGTGGGCAAACTTAGGCAGGAAATGCCAAAAAATGAACAGTGAGCCATCGTATTCATGCATTAAAAAACAAATAATTAAAGAAAATGCATTGTACGTTAGAATTTTGTAAAGTTAGTGTGGGAGAGGTGGAAAAATTATTGTTATCGATCAATAATGACAAACCTGGCATTGACAACTTAGATGGAAAGCTACTGAGGATGGTAGCTGACTCTATGGCCACTCCTATCTGTCATATCTTTAATCTAAGTCTAGAGGAAGGTGTTTGTTCTCAGGCCTGGAGGGAAGCCAAAGTCATTCCGCTACCCAAGAGTGGTAAAGCAGCCTTTACTGGTTCAAATAGCAGACCTATTAGCTTGCTGCAAGCCCTTAGCAAACTGTTGGAAAAAATGGTGTTTGACCAAATACAATGCTATTTCTCTGTAAACAAATAGACAACAGACTTTCAGCATGCTATGTACTGCACTGACAAAAATGACATGATTGGTTGAAAGAAATTGCTAATAAGAAGATTGTGGGAGCTGTACAGTCGTGGTCAAAAGTTGGTTTTCACAATGTTTGCTGCTTCAGTGTTTTTAGATATTTTTGTCAGATGTTACTATGGTATACTGAAGTATAATTACAAGCATTCGATAAGTGTCAAAGGCTTTTATTGACAATTACATTAAGTTTATGCAAAGAGTCAATATTTGCAGTGTTGACCCTTCTTTTTCAAGACCTCTGCAATCCGCCCTGGCATGCTGTCAATTAACTTCTGGGCCACATCCTGACTGATGGCAGCCCATTCTTGCATAATCAATGCTTGGAGTTTGTCAGAATTTGTGGGTTTTTGTTTGTCCACCTGCCTCTTGAGGATTGACCACAAGTTCTCAATGGGATTAAGGTCTGGGGAGTTTCCTGGACATGGACCCAAAATGTTGATGTTTTGTTCCCCGAGCCACTTAGTTATCACTTTTGCCTTATGGCAAGGTGCTCCATCATGCTGGAAAAGGCATTGTTCGTCACCAAACTGTTCTTGGATGGTTGGGAGAAGTTGCTCTCGGAGGATGTGTTGGTACCATTCTTTATTCATGGCTGTGTAGTTAGGCAAAATTGTGAGTGAGCCCACTACCTTGGTTGAGAAGCAACCCCACACATGAATGGCCTCAGGATGCTTTACTGTTGGCATGACACAGGACTGATGGTAGCGCTCACCTTGTCTTCTCCGGACAAGTTTTTTCCGGATGCCCCAAACAATCGGATGGGGATTCATCAGAGAAAATGACTTTACCCCAGTCCTCAGCAGTCCAATCCCTATACCTGTTGCAGAATATCAGTCTGTCCCTGCTGCCATTCCTGAGCAAGCTCTGCACTGGTGGTGCCCCGATCCCGCAGCTGAATCAACTTTAGGAGACGGTCCTGGCGCTTGCTGGACTTTCTTGGGCGCCCTGAAGCTTTCTTCACAACAATTGAACCTCTCTCCTTGAAGTTCTTGATGATCCGATAAATGGTTGATTTAGGTGCAATGTTACTAGCAGCAATATCCTTGCCTGTGAAGCCCTTTTTGTGCAAAGCAATGATGACGGCACGTGTTTCCTTGCAGGTAACCATGGTTAACAGAGGAAGAACAATGATTTCAAGCACCACCCTCCTTTTAAAGCTTCCAGTCTGTTATTCTAACTCAATCAGCATGACAGAGTGATCTCCAGCCTTGTCCTCATCAACACTGTCACCTGTGTTAACGAGAGAATCACTGACATGATGTCAGCTGGTCCTTTTGTGGCAGGGCTGAAATGCAGTGGAAATGTTTTATTGGGATTAAGTTCATTTTCATGGCAAAGAGGGACTTTGCAATTAATTGCAATTCATCTGATCACTCTTCATAACATTCTGGAGTATATGCAAATTGCCATCATAAAAACTGAGGCAGCAGACTTTGTGAAAATTAATATTTGTGTCATTCTCAAAACTTTTGACCACGACTGTACTGTTAGATTTCAGTGCAGCCTTTGATATTATTGACCATAACCTGTCGTTTTATGTCTTTTCAACCTCTGCCATATCGTGGATTCAGAGCTATCTATCTAATACAACTCAGAGGGTTTTCTTTAATGGAAGCCTCTCTAATGTCAAAAAGGTAGGGTGTGGTGAACCGCAGGGCAGCTCTCCAGGCCCTCTACTCTTTTCTATTTTTACCAATGACCTGCCACTGGCATTGAACAAAGCCTGTGTGTCCATGTATGCTGATTATTCAAACAAAGCAACCACAACTAATGAAGTCACTGAAACCCTTAACAAGTAGTTGCAGTCAGTTTTGGAATTGGTGGCCAGTAATAAACTGGTCCTGAACATCGTATTTGGTACAAATCATTCCCTAAGCTCTAGACCTCAGCTGAATCTGGTAATGAGTGGTGTGGCTGTTGAACAAGTTGAGGAGACTACATTACTTGTAGATTAATTGGTTGTAAAAATGGGGAGAGGTCTGTCCATAATAAAGAGTTGCTCTGCTTTTTTGACACCACACTCCAATAAGCAAGTCCTGCAGGCTCTAGTTGTATGTTATCTTGATTAGTGTCCAGTGATATGGTCAGGTGCTGCAAAGAAAGACCTAGTTAAGCTGCAGCTGGCCCAGAACAGAGCGGCACGTCTTGCTCTTCATTGTAATCAGAGGGCTGATATCAATACTATGCATGCCAGTCTCTGTTGGCTAAGAGTTGAGGAGAGACTGACTGCATCACTTCTTTTTATAAGAAACATTAATGTGTTGAAAATTCCAAATTGTTTGCATAGTCAACTTACACACAGCTCTGACACACACACTTACCCCACCAGATATGCCACCAAGGGTCTTTTCACAGTCCTCTGTAGCTCAATTGGTAGAGCATGGCGCTTGTAACGCCAGGGTAGTGGGTTCGATCCCCGGGACCACCCATACGTAAAAATATATGCACACATGACTGTAAGTCGCTTTGGATAAAAGCGTCTGCTAAATGGCATATTATATTATATTAAGAAGGCGTACAGTATTTTATAGAGCCATTATTGCATGGAACTCCCTTCCATCTCATATTGCTCAAATGAACAGCAAACCTGGTTTCAAAAACAGATAAAGCCTCTCCTTTATTTGACCTAGATATTTTGTTTGTATGTATTGATATGTAGGCTATGTGTGCCCTTTTTAAATGTATGTAGTTATGTCCTTGAGCTGTTCTTGTCTATTAATGTTCTGTATTATGTCATGTTTCATGTTTTGTGTGGACCCCAGGAAGAGTAGCTGCTGCTATCGCAACAGCTAATGGGGATCCTAATAAAATATAAAATACCAAAAATACAGAGGGGACTCTGCCATCACTGCCATGTTATATTGGTTTAAAAGCAGCATAGCAACTTTGCTTGTTCATTCTGCATTATGTTACATTTGTAATTTGGAGTGGTTAAAAGCAGCATTTATGTCCAAGGCAATTAGCTACTCTCACTTCCTAATCCCGGGGGTGGTTTGTGGTGTAGTTTAAAACTATGAAATAACATATATGGAATCATGTAGTAACCAAAAAGTGTTAAACAAATCAAAATATATTTTATATTCTTCAAAGTAGCCACCCTTTGCCTTGATGACAGCTTTGCATACTCTTGGCATTCTCTCAACCAGCTTCACCTGGAATGCTTTTCCAACAGTCTTGAAGGAGTTCCCACGTATGCTGAGCACTTGTTGGCTGCTTTTCCTTCACTCTGCGGTCCAACTCATCCCAAATAAGAAATGACAGTCCATCATTACTTTAAGACATGAAGGTCAGTCAATCTGGAAAATGTCAAGAACTTTGAAAGTTTCTTCAAGTGCAGTCGCAAAAACCATCAAGCGCTATGACGAAATTGGCTCTGATGAGGACCACCACAGGAAAGGAAGACCCAGAGTTACCTCTGCTGCAGAGGATAAGTTCATTAGAGTTACCAGCCTCAGAAATTGCAGCCCAAATAAATGCTTCACAGAGTTCAAGTAACAGACACATCTCAACATGAACTGTTCAGAGGAGACTGCGTGAATCAGGCCTTCATGGTCGAATTGCTACAAAGAAAGCACTACTAAAGGACACCAATAAGAAGAAGAGACTTGCTTGGGCCAAGAAACATGAGCAATGGACATTAGACCCGTGTAAATCTGTCCTTTGGTCTGATGAGTCCAAATTTGAGATTTTTTGTTCCAACCGCTGTGTCTTTCTGAGACGCAGAGTAGGTGAACGGATGATCTCCGCATGTGTGGTTCCCACCGTGAAACATGTAGGAGGAGGTGTGGGGGTGCTTTGCTGGTGACAATGTCGGTGATTTATTTAGAATTGAAGACACACTTAACCAGCATGGCTACCAAAGCATTCTGCAGCGATACGCCATCCAATCTGCTTTGCGCTTAGTGGGACTATCATTTGTTTTTCAACAGGACAATGACCCAACACACCTCCAGGCTGTGTAAGGGCTATTTGACCAAGAAGGAGAGTGATGGAGTGCTGCATCAGATGACCTGGCCTGGGCAATCACCCGACCTCAACCCAATTGAGATGGTTTGGGATGAGTTGGACTGCAGAGTGAAGGAAAAGCAGCCAAGAAGTGCTCAGCATATGTGGGAACTCTTTCAAGACTGTTGGAAAAGCATTCCAGGTGAAGCTGGTTGAGAGAATGCCAAGAGTGTGCAAAGCTGTCATCAAGGGAAAGGGTGGCTACTTTGAAGAATCTCAAATATAAAATACAATTTGATTTGTTTAACACTTTTTTGGTAACTACATGATTCCATATGTGTTATTTCATAGTTCTGAGTAGGTGTGTCCAAACCTTTCACTGGTCCTCTATATATATATATATATATATATATATATATATATATATATATATATATATATATATATATATATATGTATTTGTTATCTTTTTTTTTGTCTTTTATTTTAGATAACACATTTTATTTAGTCAAATATTATATCTGTTTAGGCTTCTTGCGGTCAATTTGCGGTCTATAAATTATTTGTAATTTAGAAAAAATCGTCTTTCAGATTAATCTAGTTGATGATCACTGCTCTACAGTATTACACTACTCATATTTGTGCTGCTACCATGTTGTGTTGCTACCATGTTGTTTTCATGTTGGGTTGCTACCTTGCTGTGCTGTCGTGTGTTGCTGCCATGCTATGTTGTTGTCTTAGGTCTCTCTTTATGTAGTGTTGTGTTGTCTCTCTTGTTGTGATGTGTGTTTGGTCCTATAGTTATATATATTAATTATTTTAATCCCAGCCCCCGTCCCCGCAGGAGGCCTTTTGCCTTTTGGTAAGCCGTCATTGTAAATAAGAATTTGTTCTTAACTGACTTGCCTAGTTAAATAAAAATATATATATATATTTGAAATGAACTCTATCTCTCGCTGAATCAGCAAGTTTCTTAGAAGACACTTACTGTTCTTGGCATACTGTATATTAAATCACACCGCATCTCCGTAGGAATGCTGTTCTAGGATTGGTTCCCCCCCATTCCATATATAATCTTATTCATTATTATCTCAGAGGGAAAACTGATCCTAGATCAGCACTCCTATTCTGAGACGAATATATAAAACCTGTTTGTACCATCTTGCCAACTCCTAACGGTCATTGTCATGTGAAACACCATAGGACTTGGAAAGACCGCACAAACAGATACAGTATATATACAAAAGTATGTGACCACCCCTTCAAATGAGTGGATTCAACTATTTCAGCCACACCCGTTGCTGACAGGTGTATAAAATCGAGCACACAGCCATGCGATCTCCATAGACAAACATTGGCAGTAGAATGGCCTTACTGAAGAGGTCAGTGACTTTCAACGTGGCACCGTCATAGGATGTCACCTTTCCAACAAGTCAGTCCGTCAAATTTCCGCCCTGCTAGAGCTGCCCCGGTCAAATATAAGTGCTGTTATTAAGAAGTGGAAACGTCTAGGAGCAACAACGGCTCAGCCGCGAAGTGGTAGGCCACACAAGCTCACAAAACAGGACTGCCGAGTGCTGAAGCGTGTAACGCGTAAAAACCGTCTGTCCTCGGTTGCAACACTCACTACCGAGTTCCAAACTGCCTCTGGAAGCAACGTCAGCACAATAACTGTTCGTTGGGACCTTCATGAAATGGGTTTCCATGGCCGAGCAGCCGCACACAAGCCTAAGATCACAATGCGCAATGCTAAGCGTCGGCTGGAGTGGTGTAAAGCTTGCCGCCATTGGACTCTGAAGCAGTGGAAACTCGTTCTCTGGAGGGATGAATCACGCTTCACTATCTGGCAGTCCGACAGACGAATCTGGGTTTGGCGGATGCCAAGAGAACACTACCTGCCCAAATGCGTAGTGTCAACTGTAAAGTTTGGTGGAGGAGGAATGAGGGTCTGGGGCTATTTTTCATGGTTTGGGCTAGGCCCCTTAGTTCCAGTGAAGGGAAATCTTAACGCTACAGCATACAATGACATTCTAGATGATTCTGTGCTTCCAACTTTGTGGTAACAGTTTGGGGAAGGCCCTTTCCTGTTTCAGAATGACAATGCCCCCGTGCACAAAGCAAGGTACAGTGGGGAGAACAAGTATTTGATACACTGCAGATTTTGCAGGTTTTCCTACTTACAAAGCATGTAGAGGTCTGCAATTTTTATCATAGGTACACTTCAACTGTGAGAGACGGAATGTAAAACAACAATCCAGAAAATCACATTGTATGATTTTAAAGTAATTAATTTGCATTTTATTGCATGACATAAGTATTTGATCACCTACCAACCAGTAAGAATTCCGGCTCTCACAGACCTGTTAGTTTTTCTTTAAGAAGCCCTCCTGTTCTCCACTCAATACCTGTATAAACTGCACCTGTTTGAACTCGTTACCTGTATAAAAGACACCTGTCCACACACTCAATCAAACAGACTCCAACCTCTCCACAATGGCCAAGACCAGAGAGCTGTGTAAGGACATCAGGGATAAAATTGTAGACCTGCACAAGGCTGGGATGGTCTATAGGACAATAGGCAAGCAGCTTGGTGAGAAGGCAACAATTATTAGAAAATGGAAGAAGTTCAAGATGACGGTCAATCACCCTCGGTCTGGGGCTCCAAGCAAGATCTCACCTCGTGGGGCATCAATGATCATGAGGAAGGTGAGTGATCAGCCCAGAACTACACGGCAGGACCTGGTCAATGACCTAAAGAGAGCTGGGACCACAGTCTCAAAGAAAACCATTAGTAACACACTACGCCGTCATGGATTATAATCCTGCAGCGCACGCAAGGTCCCCCTGCTCAAACCAGCGCATGTCCAGGCCCATCTGAAGTTTGCCAATGACCATCTGGATGATCCAGAGGAGGAATGGGAGAAGGTCATGTGGTCTGATGAGACAAAAATATAGCTTTTTGGCCTAAACTCTACTCGCCGTGTTTGGAGGAAGAAGAAGGATGAGTACAACCCCAAGAACACCATCCCAACCGTGAAGCATGGAGGTGGAAACATCATTCTTTGGGGATGCTTTTCTGCAAAGGGGACAGGACGACTGCACCGTATTGAGGGGAGGATGGATGGGGCCATGTATCGCGAGATCTTGGCCAACAACCTCCTTCCCTCAGTAAGAGCATTGAAGATGGGTCGTGGCTGGGTCTTCCAGCGTGACAACGACCCGAAACACACAGCCAGGGCAACTAAGGAGTGGCTCCGTAAGAAGCATCTCAAGGTCCTGGAGTGGCCTAGCCAGTCTCCAGACCTGAACCCAATAGAAAATCTTTGGAGGGAGCTGAAAGTCTGTATTGCCCAGTGACAGCCCCGAAACCTGAAGGATCTGGAGAAGGGCCAAAATCCCTGCTGCAGTGTGTGCAAACCTGGTCAAGACCTACAGGAAACGTATGATCTCTGTAATTCTAAACAAAGGTTTCTGTACCAAATATTAAGTTCTGCTTTTCTGATGTATCAAATACTGATGTCATGCAATACAATGCAAATGAATTACTTAAAAATCATACAATGTGATTTTCAGGATTTTTGTTTTAGGTTCCGTCTCTCACAGTTGAAGTGTACCTATGATAAAAATTACATGCTTTGTAAGTAGGAAAACCTGCAAAATCAGGCAGTGTATCAAATACTTGTTCTCCCCACTGTACATACAGAAATGATTTGTTGAGATCGGTGTGGAAGAACTTGACTGGCCTGCACAAAGATTTGATCTTAACCCCATCGAACATCTTTGTGATGAATTGGAACGCCTACTGCGAGCCAGGCCTAATCGCCCAACATCAGTGCCCGACCTCACTAATGCTCTTGTGGCTGAATGGAAGCAAGTCACCACAGCAATGTACCAACATCTAGTGGAAAGCCTTCCCAGAAGAGTGGAGGCTATTATAGCTGCAAAGGGGGGACCAATTCCATATTAATGCCCATGATTTTGGAATGAGATGTTCGACGAGCAGGTGTCCACATACTTCTGGTCATGTACTGTATATCCTGATGTTGTGGTAGAATGCAATGATGTACACTGAGTATACAAAACATTAGGAACACCTGTTCTTTCCATGATAGACTGACCAGGTGAATCCAGGTGAAAGATATGATACCTTGTTGATTTAACTTGTTAAATCCACTTCAATCAGTGTAGATGAAGGGGAGGAGACAGGTTAGAGAATGATTTTTAAGCCTTGCGACATTTGAGACATGGATTGTGTACAGTATGTGTGCCATTCAGAGGGTGAATGGGCAAGAGAAAATATTTAAGAGCCTTTGAAGGGGGTATGGTAGATTTGTGTCAAGAACTGTGACGCTGCTGGGTTTTTCATGCTCAACAGTTTCCCGTGTGTATCAAGAATTGGAAAAGGGGGGAGGGGTGCTCCTAATGTTTGGTATACTCAGTGTATATAAACCCTGGATTGCTGAAAGCAATTGCTAGCTAGTATGCTAACTATTCTAGCTAACTAACTGGCTGAATAAGTTGACGACGGACTCGCTCAAGCTGTCGGGACTAACCCACAACGTTAGACACGGACACGAATGATCTGCTTGGCGTGTTGACACACTGGTGGTTTGTTGTGGCCGAGTATTGGTGCTAAACCGTGTTGTTGGAGTCCGGCATGCTAGTTGGCTGTGGCGTCATATGACTAGGTGCCCTGGACGATTTTCACGGAAGAATACTGTACCAAGTTAGCTGAATAAACTAAGTTAGTCTATTCCTAGAAAACATTGAACCACTGTAGTTTACAACAATTATAGTTTCTGAGGTGGAAGTTGGGAGAGTTATATTTGGGTGTTTCAGTGAAACGTAAGTGAGGGAGGCCCCGCTCTCTCCTTTCCCAGAGGTTTAGTTAATTTCATTCCCATCTCCTTTGCATTATTGTAGCCATTTTCTGTAGCCTGTCAACTATGCCTCTGTCTATCCCTGTTCTCTCCTCTCCACACAGGCTATACAAAGCCTCACACCGCGTGGCTGCTGTCTCTCTAATCTGGTGGTCCCTGCACGCACCACCCACGTGGAGTTCCAGGTCTCAGGCAGCCTCTGGAACTGCCGTTCTGCTGCCAACAAGGCAGAGTTCATCTCAGCCTATGCTACCCTCCAGTCCCTCGACTTCTTGGCGCTGACGGAAACATGGATTACCACTGAAAACACTGCTACTCCTACTGCTCTCTCCTCATCTGACCATGTGTTCTCGCATACCCCGAGAGCATCTGGTCAGCGGGGTGGTGGCACAGGAATCCTCATCTCTCCCAAGTGGACATTCTCTCTTTTTCCCCTGACCCATCTGTCTATCTCCTCATTTGAATTCCATGCTGTCACAGTCACTAGCCCATTCAAGCTTAACATCCTTGTCATTTATCGCCCTCCAGGTTCCCTTGGAGAGTTCATCAATGAGCTTGACAAGTTCCTTTCCTGAGGATGGCTCACCCCTCACAGTTCTGGGTGACTTTAACCTCCCTACGTCTACCTTTGACTCATTTCTCTCTGCCTCCTTCTTTCCACTCCTCTCCTCTTTTGACCTCACCCTCTCACCGTCCCCCCCTACTCACAAGGCAGGCAATACGCTTGACCTCATCTTTACTAGATGCTGTTCTTCTACTAATCTCACTGCAACTCCCCTCCATGTCTCCGACCACTACTTTGTATCCTTTTCTCTCTCGCTCTCCTCCAACACTACTCACTCTGCCCCTACTCAGATGGTAATGCGCCGTCGCAACCTTCGTTCTCTCTCTCCCGCTACTCTCTCTTCTTCCATCCTATTATCTCTTCCCTCTGCTCAATCCTTCTCCCTCCAATCTCCTGATTCTGCCTCCTCTCCTCCCTTTCTGCATCCTTTGACTCTCTATGTCCCCTATCCTCCCGGCCGGCTCGCTCCTCCCCTCCTGCTCCGTGGCTTGATGACTCATTGCGAGCTCACAGAACAGGGCTCCGGGCAGCCGAGCGGAAATGGAGGAAAACTAGACTCCCTGCGGACCTGGCATCTTTTCACTCCCTCCTCTCTACATTTTCTTCATCTGTTTCTGCTGCTAAAGCCACTTTCTACCACTCTAAATTCTAAGCATCTGCCTCTAACCCTAGGAAGCTCTTTGCCACCTTCTCCTCCCTGCTGAATCCTCCTCCCCCTCCCCCTCATCCTTCCTCTCTGTGGATGACTTCGTCAACCATTTTGAAAAGAAGGTTGACGACATCCGATCCTCGTTTGTTAAGTCAAATGACACTGCTGGTCCTGCTCACACTGCCCTACCCTATGCTTTGACTTCTTTCTAACCTCTCTCTCCAGATAAATTCTTGCGACTTGTGAAGGCCGGCCGCCCAACAACCTGCCCGCTTGACCCTATCCCCTCCTCTCTTCTCCAGACCATCTCCGGTGACCTTCTCCCTTACCTCACCTTGCTCATCAACTCATCCTTGACCGCTGGCTATGTCCCTTCCGTCTTCAAGAGAGCGAGAGTTGCACCCCTTCTCAAAAAACCAACACTCGATCCCTCTGATGTCAACAACTACAGACCAGTATCCCTTCTTTCTTTTCTCTCCAAAACTCTTGAGCGTGCCATCTTTAGCCAACTCTCTTGCTATCTCTCTCAGAATGACCTTCTTGATCCAAACCAGTCAGGTTTCAAGACTGGTCATTCAACTGAGACTGCTCTTCTCTGTGTCACGGAGGCTCTCCGCACTGCTAAAGCTAACTCTCTCTCCTCTGCTCTTGTCCTTCTAGACCTGTCTGCTGCCTTTGATACTGTGAACCATCAGATCCTCCTCTCCACCCTCTCCGAGCTGGGCATCTCCGGCGCGGCTCACTCTTGGATTGCGTCCTACCTGACCGGTCGCTCCTACCAAGTCGCGTGGCGAGAATCTGTCTCCGCACCACGTGCTCTCACCACTGGTGTCCCTCAGGGCTCAGTTCTAGGCCCTCTCCTATTATCGCTATACACCAAGTCACTTGGCTCTGTCATATCCTCACATGGCCTCTCCTATCATTCCATGATCTCGCCATCACGGTTGACAACTCTGTTGTGGCCTCCTCCCAGAGTGCGAAGAGCCTTGGTGTGACCCTGGACAAAACCCTGTCGTTCTCCGCTAACATCAAGGCGGTGACCCGATCCTGTAGGTTCATGCTCTACAACATTCGGAGAGTACGACCCTACCTTACACAGGAAGCGGCACAGGTCCTAATCCAGGCACTTGTCATAATAATAATAATAATAATATGCCATTTAGCAGACGCTTTTATCCAAAGCGACTTACATGCGCGCATACATTTTTGTGTATGGGTGGTCCCGGGGATCGAACCCACTACCTTGGCGTTACAAGCGCCGTGCTCTACCAGCTGAGCTACAGAGGACCACATCTCCCGTCTGGATTACTGCAACTCGCTGGGCTCCCTGCCTGTGCCATTAAACCCCTACAACTCATCCAGAATGCCGCAGCCCGTCTGGTGTTCAACCTTCCCAAGTTCTCTCACGTCACCCCGCTCCTCCGCACACTCCACTGGCTTCCAGTTGAAGCTTGCATCTGCTACAAGACCATGGTGCTTGCCTACGGAGCTGTGAGGGGAACGGCACCTCCGTACCTTCAGGCTCTGATCAGTCCCTACACCCAAACGAGGGCATTGCGTTCATCCACCTCTGGCCTGCTGGCCCCCCTACCTCTGCGGAAGCACAGTTCCCGCTCAGCCCAGTCAAAACTGTTCGCTTCTCCCTCACGACGCCAGGACAGCGGAGTCACTCACCACATTCCGGAGACACTTGAAACCCCACCTCTTTAAGGAATACCTGGGATAGGATAAAGTAATCCTTCTACCCCCCCTTATCCCACCCACCAAAAATAAATAAATATATATATATAAATAAATACATATTGTAAAGTGGTAATCCCACTGGCTATAAGGTGAATGCACCAATTTGTAAGTCGCTCTGGATAAGAGCGTCTGCTAAATGACGTAAATGTAAATGTAAATGTCTGAGGCTATTTATTGGTCATTGAAAGGCTTTGTAGCCACCGGTCGGCCATATTGGCACTCCCCAGTAGGAGAAGTCCTCCATAGGAATGAATGGAATTTTACAGTATATATTTTTTTTAATTCAAGGACAAAATTACATGCATTTATTTATTTTGCTGTTGTAGTGGGGACAGTAACATTTAATCTCTAAAAAATTACACTTGATTTTGTATATTTAGAATTTTTTATGTTTATGTTTAGCTCACATAATATAATTTAAAAGTATGCATTAAAGGGTCTATAATAGAATAAATGTGGAAAAAAAGGAATGTAGACATTAATAAATGCATTTCTATAGCTTCCAAAATATTTTCTACAACGCCGGGGGAGTGCCAAGATGGAGGCACGGTGGCTTCTACACAGCGCCCCCTATCAGTCTTCTAGTGTATATATAAATCATTGTTAGACGCATGTTTGTTCTTACTCTCTGTGGAGCACAGGAGCCCTTCAAGCTCTCTGGTCTGCCATGTCTCAGATACCCATGCAGTTCAACTGTGTACAGAGATTCAAGCGCTGTGTACAGAGATTCACATAAATATGCATAAGGTGTTGATAAGTTATCATGAATGATCAAAAAATTTGTGTTGATAAAACCGTCTTTTCTTATTGGTCTAGACTAGTCATTAAGGTGGGCAGGTTTGGTCTGAGACTTGCATGCCTTTAAAATGTGTGATCTAATCATGAAATTGATGTGTGAATCCCTCCTTCGTCCAGCTCCACAGTTGTGGTCAAAAGTTTTGAGAATGACACAAATATTAATTTTCACAAAGTCTGCTGCCTCAGTTTTTATGATGGCAATTTGCATATACTCCAGAATGTTATGAAGAGTGATCAGATTAATTGCAATTAATTGCAAAGTCCCTCTTTGCCATGAAAATGAACTTAATCCCCAAAAAACATTTCCACTGCATTTCAGCCCTGCCACAAAAGGACCAGCTGACATCATGTCAGTGATTCTCTCGTTAACACAGGTGACAGTGTTGATGAGGACAAGGCTGGAGATCACTCTGTCATGCTGACCTTAGAATAACAGACTGGAAGCTTTAAAAGGAGGGTGGTGCTTGAAATCATTGTTCTTCTTCTGTTAACCATGGTTACCTGCAAGGAAACACGTGCTGTCATCATTGCTTTGCACAAAAAGGGCTTCACAGGCAAGGATATTGCTGCTAGTAAGATTGCACCTAAATCAATTATTTATCGGATCATCAAGAACTTCAAGGAGAGAGGTTCAATTGTTGTGAAGAAGGCTTCAGGGCGCCCAAGAAAGTCCAGCAAGCGCCAGGACCGTCTCCTAAAGTTGATTAAGCTGCGGGATCAGGGCACCACCAGTGCAGAGCTTGCTCAGGAATGGCAGCAGGCAGGTGTGAGTGCATCTGCATGCACAGTGAGGCGAAGACTTTTGGAGGATGGCCTGGTGTCAAGAAGGGCAGCGAGGAAGCCACTACTCTCCAGGAAAAACATCAGGGACAGACTGATATTCTGCAAAAGGTACAGGGATTGGACTGCTGAGGACTGAGGTAAAGTCATTTTCTCTGATGAATCCCCTTTCCGATTGTTTGGGGCATCCGGAAAAAAGCTTGTCCAGAGAAGACAAGGTGAGCGCTACCATCAGTCCTGTGTCATGCCAACAGTAAAGCATCCTGAGACCATTCATGTGTGGGGTTGCTTCTCAGCCAAGGGAGTGGGCTCACTCACAATTTTGCCTAAGAACACAGCCATGAATAAAGAATGGTACCAACACATCCTCCGAGAGCAACTTCTCCCAAACATCCAAGAACAGTTTGGTGACAAACAATGCCTTTTCCAGCATGATGGAGCACCTTGCCATAAGGCAAAAGTGATAACTAAGTGGCTCGGGGAACAAAACATCGACATTTTGGGTCCATGGCCAGGAAATTCCCCAGACCTTAATCCCATTGAGAACTTGTGGTCAATCCTCAAGAGGCGGGTGGACAAACAAAACCCCACAAATTCTGACAAACTCCAAGCATTGATTATGCAAGAATGGGCTGCCATCAGTCAGGATGTGGCCCAGAAGTTAATTGACAGCATGCCAGGGCGGATTGCAGAGGTCTTGAAAAAGAAGGGTCAACACTGCAAATATTGACTCTTTGCATAAACTTAATGTAATTGTCAATAAAAGCCTTTGACACTTATGGAATGCTTGTAATTATACTTCAGTATACCATAGTAACATCTGACAAAAATATCTAAAAACACTGAAGCAGAAAACTTTGTGAAGACCAATACTTGTGTCATTCTCAAAACTTTTGACCACGACTGTACATTGTTTGCATCCATAGGAGGTCGGTGGCACCTTAATTGGGGAGGACGGGCTCATGGTAATGGCTGGAGCGAAATGGGTGGAACCGTATCAAATACATCAAACACATGGTTTCCATGGTTTCCATGTGTTTGATGCCATTCCATTGACTCCGTTCCAGCCATTATATAATGAGCCTTCCTCCCACGTCCAGCTCTACATTGTTTGTATCATATGTTCTGTAACTGTGTAAAATTTATAAGGGGACAGTCACTGTGATGTATATTTAGTCATGAGTAGAGAGTGTGTGTGTGTGTGTGTGTGTGTGTGTGTGTGGGGACAGTCACTGTGATGTATATTTAGTCATGAGTAGAGAGTGTGTGTGTGTGTGTGTGTGTGTGTGTGTGTGTGTGTGTGTACACTTGAGTGTGTGTTATGCTGGGGGAGGGCCAGGGGGCAGTGTCTTATAAAGCTGGTGCCGTTATCATTCTCTCTGTGAGAAGCAGAGTCTCAGCCACAGCAGCCCCTCTATTCCTTCTCCTGTCCTTCCTTAGTGCCACCGCCTGGTTGGTGTGGAGCCCTGTAGACACCATGTCACATACAAGCATGGATCCAACCAAGATGGGGATCGGCCGGTCTATCGCCGTGCTGACTTCAGGAGGTGACGCCCAAGGTACGAAGTGTGTGTGTGGATGTGTCATCAGAGAGACAGTGTGTGGATGTCATCAGGGGGACAGTGTGTGGATGTCATCAGAGGGACAGTGTGTGGATGTCATCAGAGGGACAGTGTGTGGATGTCATCAGAGGGACAGTGTGTGGATGTCATCAGAGGGACAGTGTGTGTGTGACTGCGTGCGTCCGTACGCATATTCATGACTGTCTACGTATGCTTCAGTATTAGAAGTATTGAGTGGTGATTGGGCGCATATACAGTCTGTTCTTTATTATGTCAACTTTACTAGCTCAGCACCTGTTATTATGTCAACTTTACTAGCTCAGCACCTGTTATTATGTCAACTTTACTAGCTCAGCACCTGTTATTATGTCAACTTTACTAGCTCAGCACCTGTTATTATGTAAACTTTACTAGCTCTGCACCTGTTATTATGTCAACTTTACTAGCTCAGCACCTGTTATTATGTCAACTTTACTAGCTCAGCACCTGTTATTATGTAAACTTTACTAGCTCTGCACCTGTTATTATGTCAACTTTACTAGCTCTGCACCTGTTATTATGTACACTGAGTGTACAAAACATTAGGGACACCTTTCTAATATTGAGTTGCACCCCCTTTTGCCCTCAGAACAGCCTCAATTCATTGACAAGGTGTCAAAAGCGTTCCACAGGGCTGCTGGCCCGTGTTGACTCCAATGCTTCCCAGAGTTGTGTCAAGTTGGCTGGATGTCCTTTGGGTGGTGGACCATTCTTGATACACACAGGAAACTGTTGAGCGTGAAAAACCCAGCAGCGTTGCAGTTCTTGACACAAACCGGTGCACCTGGCACCTACTACCATATGTAACCGGTGTGAAATGGCTAGCTAGTTAGCGGTGCGCACTAGTAGCGTTTCAATCGGTGACGTCACTCGCTCTGAGACCTTGAAGTAGTTGTTTCCCTTGCTCTGCAAGGGCTGCAGCTTTTGTGGAGCGACGGGTAACAGTGCTTCGAGGGTGACTGTTGTCGATGTGTGCAGAGGGTCCCTGGTTCAAGCCCAGGTAGGGGCGAGGAGAGGGACGGAAGCAAAACTGTTACACATACATACCCCCTTCAAAGGCACTTAAATATTTTGTCTTGCCCATTCACCCTCTGAATGGCACACATACACAATCCAAGTCTCAATTGTCTCAGGGCTTAAAAATTATTCTTTAACCTGTCTCCTCCCCTTCATTTACACTGATTGAAGTGGATTTAACAAGTGACATCCATAAGGGATCATAGCTTTCACCTGGATTCACCTGGTCATTCTATGTCATGGAAAGAGCAGGTGTTCATAATGTTTCGTACACTCAGTGTACGAAACATTTTGCTGTTAAATAATGTTTGCGGTTAAATTCCCACGTACCAAATGAAAAATAGAAGTTAAATGGGTTTCCATTGCATTTTCAACTGTGCTGATGGTTTTGTCACAAAAACTGTTGCGTTATATAGCAAATGTACCCACTCTGGTCTTGGCCCATGCACTCTAGCCAACAGCTTGCAGATACATTGTGGGTAGGCTACCTACATTCTAAGATTATTAGGGATAAGAAGGATATTATTTGTATTTGTCAAACGGCTGCCAAGCATCGATCATCATGTCACCAGAATAAGATATTCATTGGAAAGGAGCATCAAGCTCATCACGTGCACTTTCACCACCCTGTGAGGTTCATCACAATTTATTTCATCTGTAGCCTAATAAACTGCATGCGTTCTCCTAGTCGTAGTGGGAGGACCACACAATATATCATCGCGTGACTCCAAGTTTACTTCAATATGATGGTTATTATATCAATATTTGCGCATAAAGGCGTATCCACCACCATTACTCTCATAATTAGTTTTACAGACACAGAAATATTCCACCATGTCAAACGAACAAATTATCTGTTGCCGTTTATAAAATTGTATTGACATTTCCTGTTTCCATAACAGCTGTGGTGATTTTATTTTGTATATGTTATGACTTTACACGCATAGAAAAGGTGGATGGTCCTTGGGACATTGTCTTGGGCCATTTGCCATGCGGCTGGAGGTGACAGAGAGCACATAAATTAGGTCAGAGCCCACATTAGCATTATTCTGTGATGTTGACTTTGAAGACCTCCAGCACTCTCGGTTAAACTGACACAGTGTAAAAAGAGTTTATATCGAAATCAATGCCTTGAGTTGAATTAAGAGTTAGGGCTGGAGTTATTGTCTGAAGGGCTTTCACGCTTATGCACTTATGGACGCTTATGGCAGACAAAAAAACTGTGAGGGCAACTGAGATCAGCAATGCTAGTCAGATGCTGGAGTGGCTTGTCTTCTTGGTCTCTCAGTCCCAGGAGCCAGTTGTCAGTAGCAGATGGATGTATTTGGCTTTTGGCTTCACTGTGGTGGGCAGGGCAGGGAGGAGGACGTGATGAGTACAGTATGATCGCTATCCTGTAGCCTTAGATCCTTAGAACTGTGAAACATTACATTTTACACATTTAGCAGACGCTCTTATCCAGAGCGACTTACAGGAGCAATTAGGGTTAAGTGCCTTGCTCAAGGGCACATCGACAGATTTTTCACCTAGTCGGCTCGGGTATTAGAACCAGCGACTTTTCTGTTACTGGCACAACGCTCTTAACCACTAAGCTACCTGCCATACAAATAACTACACTTCTTGGCCATGATTTCACACCCAGTCATCAGCTAGCAATATGTAAAAAAAGATTTTTATACACTCAATCTCGGTTAACTGTGATTTGTTCAGATGCTCTATGTCCACAAGAGATCATTATACAGTAGACTGCATCTTCCCCTAGCAGAGTTGTAGAATGATACGTCTAATGATGACTGCCTCTTACTAAATGACTCTTTACACAACAGTAAATAAATATCCTGGTAATAAAGCTACTTCACTCCCTTCTTTCACTTGGTCCCTGAACAGCCATGGAGTGGTATACATTGCAACCTTGAAGTATGTCTATAAACATGCATATCTAGTATGATGACTGATGTTAATATAGTTGAGTTGTATCATTGCTAGATTATTCAAATTCCAGTGATTCCAAATGTGCCCCCTAACCTTTTCCTCTGAGTCACTGTTATCTCCCGGCTGTTCCTCCTCCGTCTTCCCGTCTGACTCCCCCTCGTGCCCCTCTGTCCCCCCTCTTATTTGGGGCTAATTATAGACCCACTGACCTTTTTGTGGAACGTCATGGTATGGGGGCAATGGTGGCTTTCTTCTTCAGCTGCTCTGTTGAAACAAGAGACCGTCCTGTCCATGCTTGTGAGCAACCACAACACACATAGACACAAGGGTGCACACACACATATACACACACACACACACACACACCGTGGCCTTTACAGTGTTCTGAACATGGAGGGAATATAGAGTAGAGTCAGACAGATCTGTTTACAGACATGACACCCTCTCTATTCTCAATCTGAAAATATGTGCTGGAGCCATTTTGGATGTCTGTGGGATGTTGTAGCCAAAACACTCTGTGAGCCCAAAACACAAATGTCAAGGGACTTGATACACCTGAAATCTATGTGTATTAAGCATTGACATATGGGTATCAAGTCACTCAGGAGCTATAAAAGTCATTTTAATGTGTTTGACGATGACAACCCTGAAATCCAAACGTTAACTTGATTGTAAACTTGATTTAGTATTAATGTTAGCATTGGTGAAACGGGTTGTTTTATGCCATAACTACTGTACTGCCATTGTGAGCTGTGTGTGTGTGTGTGTGTGTGTGTCACTGTGAGCTTTGACAAGCAACTCTTTATTCTGCAGTGTTCTGACCCTCAGGACAACACTTTACTGAAAGCCTGCCGGTGTAAGGTTTTATAAATTGTTATATGCATGTATGAGCCCTCAGTCAGTCCTGAAAAACCCATGTTTGTCTGTCTGTGTCTCTCAGGTATGAACGCGGCTGTGAGGGCCACAGTCAGAGTTGGTCTCTACACTGGAGCCAAAGTCTACTTTGTTCATGAGGTAAAGTCATACAGTAGAATCATAGAATACAATCACAATCACAGTTCTGTGATTCAAGTTTCTACACTTGATAATGTGTCGTCTATCATTGCTGATCACCCATAATATAGCGGCCGCTACTATTCATTCATTCCTGATTATTATTGTAAATGATCTGACTGAAGGTTTAAGAAATACAAACCACATAGAGAGACAAGATGTGTGGCTGCAGTAGCATGCTGCTGTCTCCCATTTCAGAAGGCAGTGTTCTTCATGTGTGAGTGCAATCACGTTGAAGATAATAGTTTTGTATTTGTGTTGATGATGATGTCTCCAGGGTTACCAGGGTCTGGTGGATGGAGGAGACAACATCAAACTGGCCACCTGGGAGAGTGTGTCCATGATGCTGCAACTGGTGAGTCCAGTTATCAAACACTCACAAGCAATAACGCCAATACAGGAGTCAGGACACAACTGTCATAAACTGTCACTGTCTAGAGAGTGTATTACAGTAAATGAATGACAAGAAACCAAGAGTACTGGTTTATTTGAATATTAGAGACAGATACAGACTCACAACCAAGAGTGTTCATAGATGATGATGATGATGATGATGCCTACTGTAACTAAGAGAGAGCAGGGGTCGGCTCCAGTAATACAAACTGACCTCTGCGTACACACGGTGTTTGAGTTGAGTTGGGACCTGGCCATGGTCTGAGGGACTTTGTCTTTCTTCTAATTCTATGAGTCTCTCTATACCAGGGTGGTACGGTCATCGGCAGTGCCCGCTGCATGGACTTCAGAGCCAGGGAGGGCCGCATGAAGGCTGCCCTGAACCTGGTCAAGCTGGGCATCACCAACCTGTGTGTGATCGGGGGTGACGGTAGTCTAACCGGAGCTAACCAGTTCAGGACGGAGTGGTCCACTCTGCTGGTCGACCTGGTCAAAGCCGGTAAGGCTGACGGATACCCCACCGGGGACTATGGAAACCCCCTAAGAACTGGGAAGGGTCACAATAAAATCTATGTCCACATGGAATACTTATTTGAAATTGGATAGTTCATTTAAATTGCAAAATATTTATTTATTATTAATACCCAATAAAGGGTTTATTTACTTAGCCACCAATGCAGTTTGAGCATTATTTTTTATTCATTTTTACCATAAAACAACAGGTGCGATCCCAGATACACCATTGGTGGAATTGCTGTTGAATATAACTGACAGAAGTGTGTGACTTCTCTGTCTCCACTGTTCCTCTCCAGGTAAGATCACTGATAACGAGGCCAAGAGATCGTCCCACCTGAACATCGTAGGCATGGTGGGTTCTATCGACAATGACTTCTGTGGCACAGACATGACCATCGGGACAGACTCCGCCCTCCACCGCATCATAGAGGTGGTGGATGCCATCACCACTACCGCACAGAGGTTAGGAGAAGAGAGGTCATCGCTGTCACACACGTTTGCAGCCGTGCGCTCACGCATATAGGCGCATGCACACACTGTTTCTGTTGTCTCTTTTGCACCTGGTTTATAACAAAGAGGTTTCCTCTGTTGTTCGCCTCAGTCACCAGAGGACCTTCATCCTGGAGGTGATGGGTAGACACTGTGGCTACCTGGCCCTGGTGACTGCTCTGGCTTGCGGTGCTGACTGGGTGTTCATCCCAGAGATGCCCCCAGATGAGGGATGGGAGGGGCATCTGTGCAGAAGACTGTCTGATGTAGGTTTACACACACAGACATACTGACACTAGCCTTCTGGCCAGAAGGATTCTCCTCTTCTTCTCTGCTTCTCTTCTTCTCTTCCCCTCTTCTTCTCTTCTTCTCTTCTTCTCTTCCCCTCTTCTTCTCTTCCCCTCTTTTTCTCTTCTTCTCTTCCCCTCTTCTTCTCTTCCCCTCTTCTTCTCTTTTTCTCTTCCCCTGTTCTTCTCTTCCCCTGTTCTTCTCTTCCCCTATTATTCTCTTCTCCTCTTCTTCTCTTCTTATCTTCCCCTCTTCTTCTCTTCCCCTCTTCTTCTCTTCCCCTCTTCCCCTCTTCTTCTCTTCTCTTCTTCTCTTCCCCTCTTCTTCTCTTCCCCTCTTCTCTTCTCCTCTTCTCCTCTTCTCCTCTTCTTCTCTTCTTCTCTTCTTCTCCTCTTCTTCTCTTCCCCTCTTCCCCTCTTCCCCTCTTCTCTTCCCCTCTTCTTCTCTTCTTCTCTTCCCCTCTTCTTTTCTATTTTCTTCTCCATATTGAAGTACTTTTTAAAACACACCGCATTACATTACATTACACACCACACCACATTACATTACACCACATTACATTACATTACACACCACACCACACCACATTACATTACACACCACACCACACCACATTACATTACACACCACACCACATTACATTACACACCACACCACATTACATTACACACCACACCACACCACATTACATTACACACCACACCACACCACATTACATTACATTACACACCACATTACATTACACACCACACCACACCACATTACATTACATTACACACCACATTACATTACATTACACACCACACCACACCACATTACATTACACACCACACCACACCACATTACATTACATTACACACCACACCACATTACACACCACACCACACCACATTACATTACACACCACACCACACCACATTACATTACATTACACACCACACCACATTACATTACACACCACACCACATTACATTACACACCACATTACATTACACACCACACCACATTACATTACACACCACACCACACCACACCACATTACATTACATTACACACCACACCACACCACATTACATTACATTACACACCACACCACATTACATTACATTACATTACACACCACACCACATTACATTACACACCACATTACATTACATTACACACCACACCACATTACATTACACACCACACCACATTACATTACACACCACATTACATTACATTACACACCACACCACATTACATTACATTACACACCACACCACACCACATTACATTACACACCACACCACATTACATTACACACCACATTACATTACACACCACACCACATTACATTACACACCACACCACACCACATTACATTACATTACACACCACACCACACCACATTACATTACATTACACACCACACCACATTACATTACATTACATTACACACCACACCACATTACATTACATTACACACCACATTACATTACATTACACACCACACCACATTACATTACACACCACACCACACCACATTACACTACACACCACACCACATTACATTACACACCACACCACATTACATTACACACCACACCACATTACATTACACTACACACCACATTACATTACATTACACACCACACCACATTACACACCACACCACATTACATTACACACCACACCACATTACATTACACACCACACCACATTACATTACACACCACACCACATTACATTACACACCACACCACATTACATTACATTACACACCACACCACATTACATTACATTACACACCACATTACATTACACACCACACCACATTACATTACACACCACATTACATTACATTACATTACATTACATTACACACCACACCACATTACATTACATTACACACCACACCACACCACACCACACCACATTACATTACATTACACACCACACCACATTACATTACACACCACATTACATTACATTACACACCACATTACATTACATTACACACCACATTACACCACAATCTTTCATTCCAGTTATCTGTTTCCATCCTTGGTACCTAATCACCAAGCTGACGTCTTGTGTCTTTGGTCTCTGACAGCAAAGGGCCAGAGGATGTCGTCTGAATGTGATCATTGTGGCAGAGGGAGCTATGGGCAGAGATGGAAAACCCATCGGCTCTGAAGACATCAAGAAGGTCAGCAAGCTCTCCCTCATATTACTGTACCAAGCAGTTCAAATGGTTTTTTTTGCTTGTTTGTTAAAACCTATTTTAGCGTAGTCTCATCCACCAACCGTCTCACTCTATGGGGACAAGGTTACTTTTAGCCCACAGTGGGGCTAATTTCCCAAATATTACCTCTGAGTTAAAATGCTAATATTCTACTGCATTGTCTACCGGGGTTTGAATAAGGTTAAACTGTCAGTTGCTAGCAGCTCTCTGTGTGTGCATCTTACGTTTGTAGCTGGTGGAGAAGAATTTGGGCTTTGACACCCGTACCACTGTCCTGGGACACGTGCAGAGAGGCGGTACCCCCTCTGCCTTCGACAGAATCCTGGTAGGTCTCTCTCTGTCTCTGTCTCTCTGTCTCTCGGTCTCTCGGTCTCTGTATGTATGAGCAAAAGCATGTCTGACTGTGTAATGTGATGTTTGTGTGTGTGTGTTCCTCCCCAGCAGGATGGGTGTAGAGGCTCTGTTGGTGTGTGTGTCACTCTAACGACGGTGTGTTGTGATTGTGTCTGACCGTGGTGTGTCTCTAACCCTGGTCTGTGTTCTCCCCCAGGGTAGCAGGATGGGTGTGGAGGCAGTCATGGCCCTGCTGGAGGCCACTCCAGAGACCCCGGCCTGTGTCGTCAGTCTGTCCGGTAACCAGGCCGTCAGGCTGCCCCTCATGGAGTGTGTCCAAGTGGTCAGTATCAGTAACTAAGCCCCATCAACCGTTGTATGTGTGCCATTCAAATGGGTTCACCTACACTACCAGTCAAAAGTTTGGACACAGCTACTCATTCAAGGGTTTTTCTTTATTTTTTATATTTTTTACATTATAGAATAATAGTGGAGACATCAAAACTATGAAATAACACATATGGAATCATGTAGTAAACAAAAAAGTGTTCAACAAATATTTTATATTTGAGATCCTTCAAATTGCCACCCTTTGCCTTGATGACAGCTTTGCACACTCTTGGCATTCTCTAAACCAGCTTCACCTGGAATGCTTTTCCAACAGTCTTGAAGGGGTTCCCACATATGCTGAGCACTTGTTGGCTGCTTGTCCTTCACTCTGCGGTCCGACTCATCCCAAACCATTTCAATTGTGTTGAGGTCGGGGAATTGTGGAGGCCAGGTCATCTGATGCAGCACTCCATCACTCTCCTCCTTGGTAAAATAGCCCTTACACAGCCTGGAGGTGTGTTGGGTCATTGTCCAGATGGGATGGTGTATCGCTGCAGAATGCTGTGGTAGCCATGCTGGTTAAATCACAGACAGTGTCTCCAGCAAAGCACCCCCACACCATAACACCTCCTCCTCCATGCTTTACGGTGGGAAATACATATACGGAGATCATCCGTTCACCCACACCGCGTCTCACAAAGACACAGCATTTGGAACAATTTGGACTCCAGACCAAAGGACAAATTTCCACCGGTCTAATGTCCATTGCTCGTGTTTCTTGGCCCAAGCAGGTCTCTTCTTCTTATTGGTGTCCTTTAGTAGTGGTTTCTTTGCAGCAATTCGACCATGAAGGCCTGATTCACACAGTCCCCTCTGAACAGTTGATGTTGAGATGTCTCTATTACTTTGCATTTATTTGGGCTACAATTTCTGAGGCTGGTAACTCTAATGAACTTATCCTCTGCAGCAGAGGTAACTCTGGGTCTTCCATTCCTGTGGCAGTCCTCATGAGAGCCAGTTTCATCATAGCGCTTGATGGTTTTTGTGACTGCACTTGAAGAAACTTTCAAAGTTCTTGAAATTTTCCGTATTGACTGACCTTCATGTCTTAAAGTAATGATGGACTGTCATTTCTCTTTTCTTATTTGAGCTGTTCTTGCCATAGTATGGACTTGGTATTTTACCAAATAGGGCTATTTTCTGTATACCCCCCCTACCTTGTCACAACACAACTGATTGGCTCAAACGCATTAAGAAGGAAAGAAATTCCACAAATTAACTTTTAAGAAGGCACACCTGTTAATTGAAATGCATTCTAGGTGACTACCTCATGAAGCTGGTTGAGAGAATGCCAAGAGTGTGCAAATCTGTCATCAAGGCAAAGGGTGGCTATTTGAAGAATCCCCCCCATCTTACTCTCTCTGTCTCCTCAGACTAAGGATGTGACGACTGCCATGGCTGAGAATAGATGGGAGGATGCTATCAAGCTCAGAGGAAAGTAAGAACACTACCCTACTTTTACCAATCTAACAATGGCTTCACTATTACTGAAACTACTCACTCGGATGTTACATATTACGTTTATCACAGGCTACTAATACATCACTGTTTTTGTTGGCCTTGTCCAGGAGCTTTGAAAACAACTGGAACACATACAAGATGCTAGCCCACATCAACCCTCCAGATACCAAGGTGAGGGACAACAGCTACACAATTAACACATGAGTTGCGTTAAATTAGTTAAAAGACTAGAGCACTGACAGATCAATATGTCACCATTCTCTCCTCTCTTCACCTCTCCTCTCCTCCTCTCCTCTCCTCCCTCCTTCTCGCCACCTCTCCTCTTCTCTCCCCTTCTCTCCACCTTTCCTTTCCTCTCCTCTCCACCTCTCCTCTCCACCTCTCCTCTTCTCCTCCTTTCTCTCCACCTCTCCTCTGCTCTCCTCTTCTCTTCTTCTTTCCATCTCTCCTCTTCTCTCCCCTTCTCTCCACCTCTCCTCTCCCCTCCAGAGCAACATTAATGTGGCCATAGTTAACGTCGGTGCCCCCTGTGCTGGTATGAATGCTGCCGTGCGTTCTGCAGTGAGGATTGGAATCATTCAGGGACACAATATGCTGGCCGTTCATGACGGGTTTGAGGGTCTCGCTCACGGAAAGGTATGTACACATTACTCACTATGCACTGCACACTATGCAGAGCCCATTCCTCTCAACCAAAACTCCTCTTTTGACCAGGGCCTGTGTTCATAAAGCGTCTCAGAGTTGGAGTGCTGATCGAGGATCAGGTCCCTTTTGTCCATGTAATCCTATACATTATGGTGTATATGGCTTGGATGCTTTGTGATTACAGGCCCAGGTCATCTATAATCTAAAGATAGAACAAGGCCTGGTACAGTAGCTCTTGTCCAGTGAATCTGGAAACCTCACTCATTTGACCCCTGATCTTGACCCCTTTTTTTTTTTTTTACCCCTTGACTAGATCGAGCCCATCACCTGGACAGGAGTGTCAGGCTGGACTGGGAAGGGAGGCTCTGAGTTGGGCACCAAGAGGTATTACATCATATCTCTTTTACTACTCAGTTTGTATTGTCAGCAGGGGTGGAACCAATGATTTATATATATACACTAGATGACTGACAGGGGGCGCTGTTTTGAAGCCAACGCGCCTCCATCTTGGCACTCCTCCACCGTTGTAAAAAATGATATCTTCATTTGTTTTTGCCATGTTTGTTCTATTACAGACACCTTAATGCATACTTTAAAATGATATTATGTGAGCTAAATTAAATTTTAAAAATGTATAAAAACATTTTCTTTAGTATAATTTTTTAAAAGTACTAATGTTACTGTCCCCATTACAACAAAACAATTATTATGTCCTTGAAACATTTAATTGAAATAGAGCTCGCCAGCTTGTAGTCCTAAAACCCGGAAAGTAGTTTCCTCTGGTTCATTCAGCCATCCCTATGGAAATAATGAATGTGGAAAAAATTGTGTTTTTGAATAAACGTTGAAAATAAAGTCTGAGGTTAACACAGGCTTAGGAGATCTTGTACGTTTTGTTCTATGAGATAATAGCAGTCAGTTAACATGACCTTTATGATATGAAGCCTTTATGTGTTTTTAATTTTTATATAAATTCAAAACAATTCACAAAAAGTGACATTAGCTGATGAAGATTATCTCATTGAACAAAACATACAAGATCTCCTAAGCCTGTGTTTACCACAGACATTATTTTTCGCCGTTTATCCAAAAACACCGTTAATTTTACTCATAGGCTTTGTACAACGAACCACCGTGGAATTAGTGCCTTCAAAAAGACGCCATTACTATTTCTCTCTATACCTCCATACTGTAGAATCCCATTCATTCCTATGGAGGACTGCTCCTACTGGGTTGTGTCAATGTGGCCGACCGGCGGCTTCAAAGCCTCTCATTGGCCAATATATAGCATCAGCAATCCAGGGATTATGTAAAAATGTAAAAATATGTTTTTTGCAGAGATTTAAAAAATATAACCCCTTCCCCTGCTTGTGAGTACTGTATATCACTGATGTTTCACACAATAACTGATGTCTCCTCCTTTATTTGAAGAGTCCTGCCTTCTAAGTACATTGAGGAAATCAGCTTGACTATCGCTAAATTCAATATCCACTCTCTGGTAATCATTGGAGGGTTTGAGGTAAGAGTCTGAAGACTACCCCATCACATGCATGTCTTCTTTGATATGTGGTTGTCTTACCTACTTCCGAACATTAAATTGACTTATTGTAAGTCACTCTGGATAACAGAATTTGATAAATGACTAAAGTGTAAATGTAATGTCTATGGGGAACCTCACATGTAACCACAAAAATAAACATAAACATGGTACCTCAGTAGTGTCCCCCCTGCTGCGCTCCCCCTCCTCTCGCCTCTCTCTCAAAATCAAATCAATTTTTATTTGTCACATGCTTCGTAAACATCAGGTGTAGATTCTCCCCTATCTCCTCCCCCCCCAGGCGTATATGGGTGGTCTGGAGCTGGTGACAGCCAGGGAAAAGTATGAGGAGCTGTGCATTCCCATGGTGGTCATCCCCGCCACTGTCTCCAACAATGTACCCGGCTCCGACTTCAGCATCGGAGCTGACACCGCCCTCAACACCATCACCTCGGTCAGTACCGTAATACATCAACACCATTACCTTTGTTTTTACTGTAACGCATCAATAATACATCAACACCATCACCTCGGTCAGTACCATAATACATCAACACCATCACCTCGGTCAGTACCATAGCACATCAACACCATCACCTCGGTCAGTACCATAGCACATCAACACCATCACCACCTCGGTCAGTACCATAGCACATCAACATCATCACCTTTGTTTGTACCGTAACACATCAACAATATCAGCATCGGAGCTGACACCGCCCTCAACACCATCACCTCGGTCAGTACCATAATACATCAATACCATTACCTTTGTTTTTACCGTAACACATCAACAATATCCCCTCGGTAAGTACCGTAATACATCAACACCATCACCTTGGTCAGTACTGTAATACATCAACAATATCACCTAGGTAAGTACCGTAATACATCAACACCATCACCTTGGTCAGTACTGTAATACATCAACAATATCACCTAGGTAAGTACCGTAATACATCAACACCATCACCTTGGTCAGTACTGTAATAAATCAACACCATCACCTAGGTAAGTACCGTAATACATCAACACCATCACCTTGGTCAGTACTGTAATAAATCAACACCATCACCTTGGTCAGTACTATAATACATCAACACCATCACCTCGGTCAGTACCATAGCACATCAACACCATCACCTTGGTCAGTACCATAGCACATCAACACCATCACCTTGGTCAGTACCATAATACATCAACACCATCACTTAGGTCAGTACTGTAATACAATAACACCATCACCTTGGTCAGTACCATAGCACATCAACACCATCACCTTGGTCAGTACCATAATACATCACCATCAAACACCATCACTTAGGTCAGTACTGTAATACAATAACACCATCACCTTGGTCAGTACCATAGCACATCAACACCATCACCTTGGTCAGTACCATAATACATCAACACCATCACTTAGGTCAGTACTGTAATACAATAACACCATCACCTCGATCAGTACCATAGCACATCAACACCATCACCTTGGTCAGTACCATAATACATCAACACCATCACTTAGGTCAGTACTGTAATACAATAACACCATCACCTTGGTCAGTACCATAGCACATCAACACCATCACCTCAGTCAGTACCATAGCACATCAACATCATCACCTAGGTCAGTACTGTAATACCATAACACCATCACCTTGGTCAGTACCATAATACATCAACACCATCCCCATAACATCACCAACATCTGGCTTGAAACAGGGAGGTGATGCTGTACCTGAACTTGTCCCGTAAGAAAACAAATGTTCAATTCTCTGTTGCAAAACATTTTGCTATGATGTGAGTCACACATCACATCACCCAACTCAATGCCACGGTCCAAATCATAACTACCACATGCTGTAATACCTGTCAGACCTGCCATTTTGTTGCCCATGCTAAAAGACCACATAGGAAATAAGCCTTGGTTTAAAATGTATGTCATGTCTGTCTTCAACTGAAGCAGTTTAATATGTGTTTTAACTGTCATAAAATCATTCATCACTATGCCCCTATACTCTCTACCCTCACTTCTTCCCTCTCTTGATTCCTGATTCCCCTATAACAGACCTGTGACAGGATCAAGCAGTCAGCAGCAGGCACCAAGCGTCGTGTGTTCATCATTGAGACCATGGGAGGGTACTGTGGGTATCTGGCTACCATGGCCGGCCTGGCTGCTGGGGCTGATGCTGCATACATCTATGAGGAGAAGTTTGGAATCAGGGACCTCGAGGTGAGATGATGGATTCTCTCTCTCTCTCTCTCTCTCTCTCTCTCTCTCTCTCTCTCTCTCTCTCTCTCTCTCTCTCTCTCTCTCTCTCTCTCTCTCTCTCTCTCTCTCTCTCCACTGAGAGCTTTAGACACAGTGTACATAAACAGCACTACAGTCTGTCAGCTTGTGAAAATCTTTCGGACACAGATTAAGCTTAGTCCTGGACTATCCCACTTTTAAAAATACTATGGTGTACTAGTCACTGTAGTGTTTTGGCGGACTTTACTGTAGTATTCACTGTAGTATATACAGTTAACTATAGTATAATTACTGTAGTAAAAGAAAACTGTAATATATACTATAGTAATTCATGTAGTGTTTTTGCAGACTGTACTATACTGTAGGACTGTAGTGTTTTTTGCAGACATTACTGTAGTATTTACTGTAGTGTTTTTGTGGACATTACTGTAGTTATTGTAGTGTTTTTGTTTTATAATCTTTGACATTGTGAGGCTTTCTCCTTCAGGAAACCTACTGGAGAAATACTAAAAGAGCACATTTTCCATAACCTGTAGGTAGGTAGATAGGTAGGTAGGTAGGACTGGGGTCTGAACAGATAGTTCAGAGCTTCTGCTCATTTCTATAACCTGTAGGAACACAATATATGGTCTATACTTGGCATGTAGGTTTCAAACTTGTGTGACACAAATTTATATTTGGGGGAGGGGATATGTAGGTAGGTGTAGTGGTAGGTAGGTGTAGTGTTTATGCGGACATTACTGTAGTATTTACTACAGTGCTTTTTGCATATAAAACTTTAGTATTTACTATAGTATAATACAATATTCTATAGTAAGTAGTACACATGATCGAGGGATACTATAGTGTTTAGTATAGTATACTACAGTTTACTATAGAATTATATAAGTACTGTAGTATTCTATAGTAAACTGTAGTATTTTTTCATGTGGCTAAGAAGCGCTGTCAATAAATCTTAATTGAACATGCTTTCTAGTCCAGGACTAGGCTTACTCTGTGTCTGGGAAACCAGCCCTTTATGTTTTTCCTTTATATAATTATTGACGGTACAAACTGGCCTCTATATAAAAGTATACATGATATGAATATTTTGAGGTTTCCTCTATATAAAAGTATACATGATATAAATGTGTCCTGACTGACTGGCTTCGGTTTACAGATGAACGTGGAGCATCTCGTGCAGAAGATGAAGACAGACGTGAAGAGAGGTTTGATTCTCAGGTGGGTTTCATTCAAGCATTCATTCATTTATTTATTTATTTATTTATTTATTCAGTCATCCATTTATTCATTTGTGGTCCACTGTAGCTCAGCTGGTAGAGCATGGCGCTTGTAACGCCAAGGTAGTGGGTTCGATCCCCGGGACCACCCATACACAAACAAAAATGTATGCACGCATGACTGTAAGTCGCTTTGGATAAAAGCGTCTGCTAAATGGCATATTATTATTATATTATTATTATTCATTTAGATCTCAATCTGCCATACTTGTGCTTTTCCAAAACTCTCTCTCTCCCACCCTCTCCCTGTTCCTGTCCCTCTCATTTACATTTTACATTTTTGTCAGTTAGCAGATGTTGTTATCCAGAGTGATTTACAGTTAGCTAGGTGAGACAACCACATACAGTAGCACAGTCAATAGCTTGTTTTCTATCTAATTGGCAACAGATTTTCACGCGAATATTCTCAAACCTGCATAAAAAACTATATGCGCATTTTCCCACCAGAGATATGTTTCCATCAAACTGACTTGCAGCGGCTAGAAGGCTGCACATAAACATTACATGTTGTGGTTAAATTCCTATGTACTGAATAAATAAATAAATAAATAAAAAGTTTAATGGGTTTCCATTGCATTTTCAACTCTACCAATGGTTTTGTCACAGAAACTGTTGCGTTATAAAACAAATGTGCCCAATCTGGTTGCACATGCGTTCTAGCCAACAGCCCGCAGATACAGGCTAGCCTACATGATGAGATTATTATGGATAAGAGCAAGATTATTTTCTTTGTCAAACTGCAGCCAAGCATCGATCATCATGACACCAGAATAAGCCCATTGATATTTATTGGAAAGTAGCATCAAGCTCATCACGTGCACTTTCACCACCATGTGAAGTTCATCATCAATTATTTAATCTGTAGCCTAATAAACTGTATGCTTTCCCCAATCATAGTGGGAGGACCACACAATATATCATCGCGTGATCCCAAGTTTACTTCAATATGATGGTTATTACAGTGAGGGAAAAAAGTATTTGATCACCTGCTGATTTTCTACGTTTGCCCACTGACAAAGAAATGATCTGTCTATAATTTTAATGGTAGGTTTATTTGAACAGTGAGAGACAGAATAACAACAACAAAAATCCAGAAAAACGCATGTCAAAAATGTTATAAATTGATTTGCATTTTAATAAGGGAAATAAGTATTTGACCCCCTCTCAATCATAAAGATTTCTGGCTCCCAGGTGTCTTTTATACAGGTAACGAGCTGAGATTAGGAGCACACTCTTAAAGGGAGTGCTCCTAATCTCAGCTTGTTACCTGTATAAAAGACACCTGTCCACAGAAGCAATCAATCAATCAGATTCCAAACTCTCCACCATGGCCAAGACCAAAGAGCTCTCCAATGATGTCAGGGACAAGATTGTAGACCTACACAAAGCTGGAATGGGCTACAAGACCATCGCCAAGCAGCTTGGCGAGAAGGTGACAACAGTTGGTGCGATTATTCGCAAATGGAAGAAACACAAAAGACCTGTCAATCTCCCTCGGCCTGGGATTCCATGCAAGATCTCACCTCGTGGAGTTGCAATGATCATGAGAACGGTGAGGAATCAGCCCAGAACTTCACGGGAGGATCTTGTCAATGATCTCAAGGCAGCTGGGACCATAGTCACCAAGAAAACAATTGATAACACACTACGCCGTGAAGGACTGAAATCCTGCAGCGCCCGCAAGGTCCCCCTGCTCAAGAAAGCACACATACAGGGCCGTCTGAAGTGTGCCAATGCACATCTGAATGATTCAGAGGAGAACTGGGTGAAAGTGTTGTGGTCAGATGAGACCAAAATGGAGCTCTTTGGCATCAACTCAACTCGCCGTGTTTGGAGGAGGAGGAATGCTGCCTATGACCCCAAGAACACCACCCCCACCGTCAAACATGGAGGTGGAAACATTATGCTTTGGGGGTGTTTTTCTGCTAAGGGGACAGGACAACTTCACCGCATCAAAGGGACGATGGACGGGGCCATGTACCGTCAAATCTTGGGTGAGAACCTCCTTCCCTCAGTCAGGGCATTGAAAATGGGTTGTGGATCTGTATTCCAGCATGACAATGACCCAAAACACACGGCCAAGGCAACAAAGGAGTGGCTCAAGAAGAAGCACATTAAGGTCCTGGAGTGGCCTAGCCAGTCTCCAGACCTTACTCCCATAGAAAATCTGTGGAGGGAGCTGAAGGTTCGAGTTGCTAAACGTCAGCCTCGAAACCTTAATGACTTGGAGAAGATCTGCAAAGAGGAATGGGACAAAATCCCTCCTGAGATGTGTGCAAACCTGGAGGCCAACTACAAGAAACGTCTGACCTCTGTGATTGCCAACATGGGTTTTGCCACCAGGTACTAAGTCATGTTTTGCAGAGGGGTCAAATACTTATTTCCCTCATTAAAATGCAAATCAATTTATAACATTTTTGACATGCGTTTTTCTGGATTTTGTTGTTATTCTATCTCTCACTGTTCAAATAAACCTACCATTAAAATTATAGACTGATCATGTCTTTGTCAGTGGGCAAACATACAAAATCAGCAGGGGATCAAATACTTTTTTCCCTCACTGTATATCAATATTTGCGCATGAAGGTGTTTCCAACTCATTTTCTCGCATAATACATTTTACAGACACAAAAAGATCCCACCATATCGACCGAACAAATGCCTTTTCTCATTTGGCAAAAAGTCAGTCCTCCACCCTCTCTCCTCTGTCCTCTCTCCTCCGTGAGGCGGAAACCGATAACATGCTACCCAGACCGCACACGCGTGTGCAAGTTGATTTTGTCCCCCACACCAGACACGATGAGGACACGCAGGTTGAAATATCAAAATAAACTCTGAACCAATTATACTAATTTGGGGACACATTGAAAATTATTAAACATTTATGGCAATTTAGCTAGCTAGCTTGCTGTTGCTAGCTAATTTGTGCTGGGATATAAACATTGGGTTGTTATTTTACCTGAAATGCACTAGGTCCTCTACTCCAACAATTAATCCACAGATAAAACGGTAAAAGTTTGTTTTCTAGTCATCTCTCCTCCTTCAGGCTTCTTCTTCTTCTTTGGACTTTATATGGCAGTTGGCAACCAACTTTATGGTGCATTACCACAACCAACTGGACTGGAGCATAGACCTCAGTTAATCTTTCAATCACCCACGTGGGTATATGCTCCTAAAAACCAAATGGGGAGAGGCAGGACTTGCAGCGCGTTGAGCGTCACAATTAGAACCGATTTATATTTTAGTGCCTGGCCACGCAGACGCTAGTTAAAGGGCACGAGCAGTGTGGGTGCAATGATTGAATAACATGTATGTGTACATTTATTTTGCAACACGTGGTCAGCATGTTAAGTGGTCGATGAGATGTAAATTCGTTAGTAGGTGAACGGAAGAGGCCTTTTATAAATTATATTTGCGCACCTCCTACGTCCTCTCCTCCGTCCTCTTTCGCCTCCTTTTGAAAAATGTCAAAGTTAATCGAAGAGAGTCGGCGAGGAGAGTGAACATGGATGGAAATGGCTTGCTTGAAATGAGACGGTCCTTCTCCACTCGCGCGTCAATACAGGGGTGGATCCCAAAATACATGTATATAGTGATCAAAACAAATTAAGTTAGTTGCGCAAAACTTTTTATAGATAAAACAATAAGTCGAATATTGTTTTTAAACGTGTGCATGTTTTTCTCTGACAAAACAAAAACTGATTCAAAGGGGATGTAGCAGATTTCTAACTCTTCTGTGGTAGGATACACATGAGTATCCTTGATGAAAGGAAGCTGTCAAGGAGGCGAGGACACTCTTCCGATTGCCTAACGAAATGACACACTCCTCAAACACTCGACCACTTATCGGTTTCCAGGTCACTGAGGAGAGAGGACAGAGGAGAGAGGATGGAGGGTGGTCTTTTGCCCAAACAAGAAAACCCTCGAGTGTCCTCCCCTCCTCAGTAGCCATCTTTCATCAAGGATAGTCATGTGTATCCTACCAGAGTCCTTAGCAGAATAGTTTTAACCCCCTGTAATGCTTGAATGGAAACCTGGTTATAGTAAGCAAAATAATTTCTCAATAAAGCAGTCAGTGCTAGTGTACTGTATCCTCTTTGTGGTCAGGAATGAGAACTGCAATGCCATGCCATGCCACTTCAACTGTAAATATACAGTATATTAAAGCAATAAGGCCCGAGGGGGTGTGGTATATGGCCAATACACCACGGCTAAGGGCTGTTCTTAGGTACGATTCAACGCAGAGTAATTAGAGCAGTCAAAATAAAAGTTTTGTCATACCCGTGGTATACCACGGCTGTCAGCCAATCAGCTTTCAGGGCTCGAACCACCCAGTTTATAATCATGTTTAGATCTCATCTGTACTCCTTTCCTCTGTGTATCAGGAATGAGAACTGCAATGCCAACTACACCACAGACTTCATCTTCGCTCTCTACTCTGAGGAGGGCAAGGGCGTCTTCGACTGCCGCAAGAACATCCTGGGACACATGCAACAGGTCTGTTAACAGTGACAAGGCTGCTCACAAATAGCACCCTATTCTCTTTATAGTGCACTACTTTTGACCAGGGCTCTGTTCAAAGAAGTGCTCTATGTAGGAATTATGTGCCATTTGGGACGTAACCACAGTTTCAATTAATTACAGGAGTGCTCCTAATTGGGGTCAATTCCATTTCAATTCATTCAATTGAGAAAGTAAACTGAAATTCCAATTTTCCCTTATTACTTCAGTACTGAATTTGACTGAATTGTAATGGAATTGAACCTGGCACTGGTTACAGGGTCAATTAAAGTACAAAGTGCCCCTAATATTTATAACGCTTAACCAGAACGTACAGTACATAGACTTTAGTTGAATAATCCAACCTCGCCTTTCCCCTCCCCTGTCCTCCACTCTCCCCTCTCCCCCTCTAACTCTCCCTTCTTTCCTCCCCTCTCTTCTCCTCCCTAACCTCTGTCCTATCCCCTCTCCCTCTCCCCAGGGCGGAACCCCAACACCTTTCGACAGGAACTTTGGTACAAAGATGGGCTCCAAGGCTGTTCTGTGGCTCACAGAGAAACTCAAGGAGGTGTACAGACATGGTAAGACAGGCTGTGGGGTGTCACCATGAACATATACTGAGATAAAGCAATGAGAGGCATATTGCTGCTTCCCAGTACTTTATTCCTGCACCCAAATACACATCGTTTTGACTTCACAGAAGTCGTTCGCCTGTATCATTTTTAGCTTAGCACTGGTATTCTCAAGTTTAGGATGTGAATATCACCCGCCTTTTTTTTCATTGACCATTTACAAATACCCCACGTCTGAAGCTAGTGGCAATTCCGTTGTATTGTTCACATAGGCATTCTCTTTATCGCTGCTTTCACTTTGTCCCAGATCTGTTTGTGCTGTCTTGTCAACTCCTATTGTCACGCGCCATGGATATTGGCAAGACAGCACAAACAGGTTTTAGACTCAAGGCACACTCTTAGAAAAAAGGGTTCCAAAAGGGTTCTTCGGCTGTCCTCATAGGAGAACCCTTTTTGGTTCCAGGTAGAACCCTTTTTGGTTCCAGGTTGAACTATTTTGGGTTCCATGTAGAACCGTCTGTGAAAAGGGTTTTACATGGAACCCAAAGGGGTTCTACCTGGAACCAAAAGGGTTCTACCTGGAACCAAAAAGGGTTCTACCTGGAACCAAAAAGGGTCCTTCAAAGGGTTCTACTATGGGGACAGCCAAATAACTGTTTTAGGTTCTAGATAGCACCTTTTTTTCTAAGAGTGTAGCTTTTACCTGCTGATACCGGTTGTTATTTTGTCTCATTGAGTATAACTTCATCTGACTATCTGTCACCCGGCCTTCTCTCTCCTCCAGGTCGTATCTTCGCTAACACCCCAGACTCTGCCTGTGTGCTGGGCATGAAGAAGAGAGCACTGACCTTCCAGCCCTTGGCTGAGCTTAATGAACAGACTGACTTCGAGTAAGATCCTTTCATCCTCAGAGATGTCTTCTTAGATAGAAACCCAAGGCACTATGATGCTAAAACACAAGAGTGACAGTTGCTCACTCTCCTCAACAGACATTTTTTCATACTTTAACACACTTTTCATACTGATCCAGAGTTCAAGTGGGTATTGTGAGTGCGTATCCCTCAACTAATACCTGTTTTGAAAAGGAACATTCCCTCTTCTCTTTCTGACTACATCGCAGTTTTCACATATTATGTATGTAGACACTGGTATGTAATGAATACAAGGTTAAAAAGTGGTGGTGTCCCTTTAACATCCCTCTACCCCCCTCTGCTGTCCTGTCCAGGCACCGCATCCCCAAGACATCGTGGTGGCTGAAGCTGAGGCCTATCATGAAGATCCTGGCTAAATACAACATCAGCCTGGACACATCAGAGCATGCCCACATGGAACATGTGATCAAGAAGAGGGTGTCGATGCCCGCACCACTGATGAAGAAGCACAAGGAGGAGGTAGAGGAGGAAGAGGAATAGGGGGAAGAGGAGGAGGAGGAAGAGGAAGAAGAGGAATTTCTTTATGTTACATGTATGTGTGTTTTATATGTATGTGTGTTTTACATGTATGTTTCTGGTTAAATTAATCATCTGAACCAGCTACATTCTTTCTTTGCCCGTTGTTCCCTATCCTTTTTGGTCTCATTAGTCTTTGCAATCATTTCTTTCCTCACACACTCTTTCTTCATGTCTCAATCAGTTAACTCGGTGTGCTGCAATGCTCTGGGAGCCCAGTTTTACTGCGCTTCCAACAATTAAACACATATTACCATTTTGACTCTTGTGATTTATTTTTTGCATGGTTTACAGTATTTTAATGCATTTCCTCTCCAATAAAACAATAGTGTAATATAACGCCATTAGAATCATAACATTATCTTAAAAAAGAGGTTAAATGTTTAAAGTGGAGTATTGGCTGGTGGCCGTGTTACAAAAGAGAGAACTCACTCAGCATTCAGAAGCTAAACGTGATGATATGCAGAGGAGGGACCCACCCAAAGTTGCATGTGTTCTCACATCTCACCCAAACTTGTCAAAGCGTGACCTCTCCAACAGACAGACAACCTGAACCTCATGACTCCTTCTCCATCCCCTCCTACTACTACTGTCACCTTGGTACAGTATCTTTACATTCATTACCCTGAGGATGTACTCTGTTATTAGGACCTTGCCTCAATGTTCACTTCACCTGGGACATCCCTGACGTCCCCAGCCTGTCTTGCAGAAGGAGACTCCAGGACTGAGACAAAGATAGAGAAGTGGATGTGTTGGTGCCATCCAGATTTGTCAATCATTTTTACGACTTAAAGTGCAACTCTAGTCCGAATCCAGCCGACTACAAGGTTACAAGGACACTATTGTAACCCGACTCTTTATCATCAAACTCACGTAACCTCAAGAGCAGGTCACAGGGCTGTCATACTAATGGATCTGCTCAGAAGCTCTCAGGTATGAGATTATAATATGTCTGTCAAACTTTTCAATTGTTCTTAGCTGAAGAGAACTTGGGATCACTGGTCAAATTGTGTTGGTTAGGAGTAGGAAACAATATAACTGTCTGCTTTGTAAATATATTGCTAACACTAAAGAGTGTCTTTGGGAGTATTTTGATATATTTTCGAAAAGTGTGTATTTTATGAAAAAGTACATTAAACAAACTACATTGATGCATCTCATGCTGAGTAGCATTGATCACTCATCTGAAACAGTGTGGTCCCCTCCCTCTGTGAAGAGGAACTGAAACAACGATAACAAGAGTGTGAAACTCCCATAAATGAACAGGTTGTAGACAGCACCCCTCTCTCTCTGTCTCTCTGTCTCTCTCTCTCTCTCTCTCTCTCTCTCTCTCTCTCTCTCTCTCTCTCTCTCTCTCTCTCTCTCTCTCTCTCTCTGTCTCTCTCTCTCTTCCTCCCTACCCCCCTCTCTCTCTCTCTCTCTCTCTCTCTCTCTCTCTCTCTCTCTCTCTCTCTCTCTCTCTCTCTCTCTCTCTCTCTCTCTCTCTCTCTCTACTCTCTCCCCCTCTCTCTCTCTCTCTCTCTCTCTCTCTTCTCTGTCTCTGTCTCTCTCTCTTCTCTGCTCTCTCTCTGTCTCTCTCTCTCTCTCTCTCTCTCTCTCTCTCTCTCTCTCTCTCTCTCTCTCTCTCTCTCTCTCTCTCTCTCTCTCTCTCTCTCTCTCTCTCTCTCTCTCTCTCTCTCTCTCTCTCTCTCTCTCTCTCTCTCTCTCTCTCTCTCTCTCTCTCTCTCTCTCTCTCTCTCTCTCTCTCTCTCTCTCTCTCTCTCTCTCTCTCTCTCTCTCTCTGTCTCTCTCTCTCTCTGTCTCTCTCTACCTCCCCCCTCTCTCTCTCTCTCTCTCTCTCTCTCTCTCTCTCTCTCTCTCTCTCTCTCTCTCTCTCTCTCTCTCTCTCCCTACCTCTCCCCTCTCTCTCTCTCTCTCTCTCTCTCTCTCTCTCTCTCTCTCTCTCTCTCTCTCTCTCTCTCTCTCTCTCCCTACTCTCTCTCTCTCTCTCTCTCTCTCTCTCTCTCTCTCTCTCTCTCTCTCTCTCTCTCTCTCTCTCTCTCTCTCTCTCTGTTGGCAGACCATGAGAAAGGTGTGGCTGACTGTGGTGGTTCTTCTGATACACTTCACTTCACTGAGAGGATCTATGGGTAGGTGGCGGTGCACATAGCTAGTGAAGAACACAGTACAGACCATTGCCCCACATTCTGTATTAGAACATCCTCTGGAAGGGTGTGTTGTTCACAGACAGACTGCATGCCTCTGTGTCCATATCCATGTGTTTATACTGTCTAGGTCTGGATGGACGATGCCTGTCTAAGCCCACCTGCACTGAGTGTCTGAGAAGCCTTGGCTGTGCCTGGTGTAAGCAGAAGGTATCTCAATCTGTTATTGTCTTTTACATTTGTCTATAACGTTCTACCAGGCTTTGAATTACTTGGGTGCGGGGTACACCCATAACAAACCTCCACAGCAATAACATGCTTATATACAGTATGTATCAACAATATTCATATTAGTCCACAGATCCTTTACACACCTTATCTATTCAAGCAGAAACATTCAAGCCGTCTGTCGAAGTTGTGTTCTATTCTGTCAGTTTGAGTGCAATGTCTTGTTGACCTCTGACCTGCAGGGTTTCCTGGCGCCCGGGGAGCCGGACAAGCATCGCTGTGACAGGGAGGAGGCTCTGAGAAAGAAACACTGCTCTGACGGACAGATCCTGAACCCCCAGCCTGCAATATGGAGCAGGGGTGAGGAGCCAATTGGGACCGTGGTCCAGCTACAGCCACAGAACCTCCACCTTAAGCTAAGAGTCGGTGAGGCCTTAGGACTTACACACGCACGCACCCCCGCCTGAAGCTCAGAGTCGGTACACTCTTAGAAAAAAGGGTTCCAATTCTGCAGCTGTCCCCATAGGAGAACCCTTTTTGGTTCCAGGTAGAACCCTTTTTGGTTCCAGGTAGAACTCTTTTAGGTTCCATGTAGAACCCTCTGTGGAAAGGGGTTATACAAGGAACCCAAAAGGGTTCTACCTGGAACCAAAAGGGGTTCTTCAAAGGGTTCTGCTATGGGGACAGCCAAAGAAGTGTAGGGACTGAGGACTCACACACACACACACACACGCACACACACACACACAGGCACACACACACCTGAGTCTGTGAGGACTGTAGACAGCAGACAAAACGGGTCATTACAACCTGATAACAACCAGTTCTGGTGAGGATTTATCCTTCTACACATTCTCTCCTCTGATTGGTCCACTGATTATTATAGGGAAATTAGAGGACATTTTACTTTGCAAGCATATCTTATTTTAGGCTAATATTACTATCTCATACAATATGATATTGATTGTCGATAGCCTATGCTCCAGGAGGAGTAAAAGACCTAAGTAAGTAAGTATAAAATATGTTATGTTTGATTAATGGTCCTTATATAATTACAAGTGATCAATCACCTGCACATTTGATGGTTGATGAATAAATCAATTATTCTCATCACTTTTCCTCTTATCACCCTCTTCTGTTTAAATCCCAGGCATGCCCCAGTCATTTGGGGTGAGGTTCAAGCGTGCAGAGGGGTATCCCATAGACCTGTACTACCTGATGGACCTGTCTTTCTCCATGAGAGATGACCTGGAGAACGTTAGGAACCTGGGACGGGAGGTGTTCACTGCCATGAAGAACATCACCAGTGCTGTCAGGATAGGTGAGTGTCACTGTCCAGCCATAATGGGGCTATGGAAGGTGTTGCTCTCAAACTTTTTGTGTCTGTGCATCTCAACTCCATCACTTCACATCAACCGGTAAGACAATAGGATTCTTCAACAGAGCATACAATTCTCCCATCCGCCCAACTCAACCAATTCATGCAGAGGAAAGTTTGCCCACATTACAGTTTTGATTTGGACTGAAAGTTCCAGCCTGATCCGACCGGAGCCAGGTGACAATTATTGTCAGGTTCAGGCTAATCTCATCCATCAGCCGGCTGTAGCAGTTGAGCCTGCGGATGAGGTTCACACTAAAGGTCAAAACTCTAGCCCTCATAGTGTTTCTCTATCCCCCTCAGGCTTTGGTTCCTTCGTGGATAAGGTGGTGGACCCCTATGTCAGTACAGTGGAGGCCAAACTGGCCAACCCATGCAAGGAGGGGTACAAAGGCCCCTGCCAGCCTACCTTCAGCTTCAAACATGTACTGAAGCTCACTGAGGACGTGGAAGAGTTTGAGAGGAAGGTGAGCCAGCAGAGTTACTTACTTACACCTTTGAATTCCTTGTGCAACGTAACTTCCAACCCCAGTCTACTTCTTCTTCTTCTTCTACTTCTTCTTCTGTCCTGCGCCATTAGTTCAAGGTGTTGCCATGTCAGTCCTTTCTTCATTTCCTGTTCTATGTCACGCCTTTAGGTAAGCCAGCAGAGCATCTCCAGTAACCTAGACAACCCAGAGTCAGGCTTCGACGCCATCATGCAGGTGGCGGTCTGTCAGGTGAGAATGAATGGCTGACTGGTGTTTCAATAGAACTCAGAGCTGTGTTCTATTGAAACTAGAGTGAGAGAGAAAACCATAGAAAAGAACAGAAAATAAGAGAAAAACTTTATGCACTGGCCTGGCCTAAGCATATCTGATCACATGGAATACTATACCGTACACTACCGGTCAAAAGTTTTAGAACACCTACTCATTCAAGGGTTTTTCTTTATTTTTACTATTTTTTGCATTGTAGAATAATAGAGAAGACATCAAAACTATGAAATAACACATATGGATTCATGCAGTAACCAAAAAAGTGTTAAACACATTTTTCAAATAGCCACCCTTTGCCTTGATGACAGCTTTGCACACTCTTGGCATTCTCTCAACCAGCTTCATGAGGTAGTCACCTGGAATGCATTTCAATTAACAGGTGTGCCTTCTTAAAAGATAATTTGTGGAATTTCTTTCCTTCTTAATGCGTTTGAGCCAATCAGTTGTGTTGTGACAAGGTGTGTGTGGGGGGGGGGCGTATACAGAAGATAGCCCTATTTGGTAAAAGACCAAGTCCATATTATGGCAAGAACAGCTCAAATAAGCAAAGAGAAACGACAGTCCATCATTACTTTAAGACATGAAGGTCAGTCAATCTGGAAAATTTCAAGAACTTTTAAAGTTTCTTCAAGTGCACTCGCAAAAACCATCAAGCGCTATGATGAAACTGGCTCTCATGAGGACCGCCATAGGAATGGAAGACCCAGTGTGCCCTCTGCTGCAGAGGATAAGTTCATTAGAGTTACCAGCCTCAGAAATTGCAGCCCAAATAAATGCTTCACAGAATTAAAGTAACAGACACATCTCAACATCAACTGTTCAGAGGAGACTGTGTAAATCAGGCCTTCATGGTCGAATTGCTGCAAAGAAACCACTACTAAAGGACACCAATAAGAAGAGGAGACTTGCTTGGGCCAAAAAACACGAGCAATGGACATTAGACCGGTGGAAATTTGTCCTTTGGTCTGGAGTCCAACTTGGATATTTTTGGTTCCAACCGCTGTGTCTTTGTGAGACGTGGTGTGGGTGAACGGATGATCTCCGCATGAGGAGGAGGTTTTATGGTGTGGGGGTGCTTTGCTGGTAACACTGTCTGTGATTTATTTAGAATTCAAGGCACACTTAACCAGCATGGCTACCAGAGCATTCTGCAGCGATACGCCATCCCATCTGCTTTGGGCTTAGTGGGACTATCATTTGTTTTTAACAGGATAATGACACAACACACCTCCAGGCTGTGTAAGGGCTATTTTACCAAGAAGGAGAGTGATGGAGTGCTGCATCAGATGACCTGGCCTCCACATTCCCCCGACCTCAACCAAATTGAGATGGTTTGGGATGAGTCGGACGACAGAGTGAAGGAAAAGCAGCCAACAAGTGCTCAGCAAATGTGGGAACTCCTTCAAGACTGTTGGAAAAGCATTCCATGTGAAGCTGGTTGAGAGAATGCCAAGAGTGTGCAAAGCTGTCATCAAGGCAAAGGGTGGCTATTTGAAGAATCTCAAATATAAAATATATTTTGATTTGTTTAACACTTTTTTGGTTACTACATGATTCCATATGTGTTATTTCATAGTTTTGATGTCTTCACTATTATTCTACAATGCAAAAAATTGTAAAAAATAAAGAAAAACCCTTGAATGAGTAGGTGTTCTAAAACTTTTGACCGGTAGTGTACTTAAAGTCAACACAATCTCTAAGTCAATGTTTCTATATACTGTAATATTGTATGTACTGTATATGTAGTTTAAAACCCTCCACCCAACCCCTGTCTGTAGGATGACATTGGCTGGGGTAATGTAACTCGCATCCTGGTCTACACTTCAGACGATACCTTCCACCTGGCAGGAGATGGGAAGCTAGCTGGTATCTACCTTCCTAACGACGGGAAATGCCACCTGAATAGCAATGGGCTCTATAATAAGGACACCGTTTATGTGAGTGAACCCTATCTGCGTCCTTTGGAAACTATCTCTTCACACAAACCAACCTCCATCCAACCACCACACAAATGTATTTTAGGACTATCCCTCAGTTGGACACTTATCTGAGGTCCTATCAGCCAATGACATCAACCTGATCTTTGCAGTGACAGACCAGCACATTCAAAACTACGAGGTAAGGAATTCAGTTACTGAAGAGTTAGCTCCCTTAGCCAATATCTAAAACATTTGGTTACGGTGTGCCCTAATGAACATGACCCTGATAAACTCCTTTTCTGAACCCCCATCCCAGGCACTCAGTGAGATGATCCCCCAGTCTGTGGTGGGTCTCCTGGAGGATGACTCCAGCAACGTTGTTCAGCTCATCTCTGAGGCCTACAACGTGAGTCTATCTATACCTACTGCACAAACCCAACTATGGCAAATTCAGTTGTACTGAAAGGTTCATGATGACCTCAACGGATGTCCTCCTCAGAACCTATCATCCTCCATCCTCCTGGAGCACCATGGGGTCCCACCAGGCCTGGAGGTCTCCTACAGCTCCCACTGTGGTGATGGTGATGACAGGCTAGCTCAGGGGCAGGACAGGGGGGAGTGCAGCGATGTCAGGATCAATCAACAGGTAAATCAAGTGGCAGGTTAAAGTACTGTAGCACTAGCAACGGCCTCTAATACTGCCCGGTGAACTGTATACTCAAAAAGCACTGTCAAAACACTGACTCAGAAAAGCCAAGGTATAATTCTAGGTTTCCACTTAGTCATCCACTACAGTTACCAAAAATGTGGTACAGTATCATTTGATTTCTGTTTGGTGAACTAGACGTTCTGTGGTGACCCAGGGGACCGATAACCAGACAAATACAAATCTGCTTTTGTGACCCGTATTTATAATTCTACTGTATAGGTCAATTTCACAGTTACTGTGACCAGCTCGAGCTGTCTGTCGAAGACAGAGTCTTTCATCATCAAAGTGCAGGGTTTCAATGAAGAGCTGAGGGTTACCGTGGAGACGCTGTGTGACTGTGACTGTCAGGACTCAGAGGAACAGTCCTCCCAGTGTCATGGCAATGGAACGTTCAACTGTGGTATCTGTAGGTAGGTAGTGGCACCCAACTTACAGTCATGTTGATTTTCACTCCCTTCAGCATCAGGTTGGGTTATGAAGAGTTACAGTACATCATCTTGCTACTGTATGTTGGTTGAAATTGTTGTGGTGCAGACATCAGTGCTTTGTTGAAACCAATAACCTTGCTCTTTGGGTCTAGGCTGGGTTACTGCAAAGGTATTTGTGACAACTGCTGATGTAAAAAGGGCTTTGAGAATAAATGTGATTGATTGAATCACTGTGTGAAGGCCAAAAGCCGAAACGCGGTGGTTCTATTTTAAACAATAAATAAGCTTTTTTTATTTAATTCCATTGTCCTCCAAGAGTTGCTGAATCTCAACTCTACTTGACCTTGGTTATTTTACAGCTGTGATTCAGGACACACAGGCCAGCGTTGTGAGTGTGAGACCCAGCAGGACACAGACACCATGGGGTCCCACCAGGCCACACAGACAAACAGCACAGGCACACCACTGTGCAGCGGCCATGGGAGCTATGTGTGTGACCAATGTATCTGCTGGGGCCAACACAGGGGCCAGTACTGCCAGTGTGACGACATTAGCTGCAACCGTCACAACAACATGATCTGTGGCGGTAAGGGGAAGTTAGGCTTAGAATGGTGCTGTTAAGAATGTTCTATAGAATGTGTTTATCACCTGGTTTCACTGCTTTTTCTTCGCAACCACTTTATGTTGAAAATAAAAACGAATTGCTGCCCCCTCTGGTCCTGTTTCAGGACAATTATCCTATCCTATCCGGCTCGAAAGACCTGAAAGAGCTGGAGAGGGTTTTTAGTACAGTCTGTATTGAGATTATTAACATCCCTGTATGTGTTCTGTCCGTGTATATGTCTGTTCTGCAGGTAATGGCAGGTGTGACTGTGGTAACTGTGAGTGTTTCCATAACTACACAGGCCCTGCATGTGAATGCTCTACCCTCACAGATCAGTGCCAGACCAGTAACGGTGGAATCTGCTCTCACCGAGGACAATGTGAATGTAATCAATGCCATTGTCACTCTGGTTTCTTTGGCAGGCACTGCACCAAGCCCCTGGCACCATGTGACACATACCGGTGAGATAAACCTGATGTACTATATATGCCACATAGCAGATGCTTTTATCCAAAGAGTGAATTGACCCCACAACCTTGGCACTCTTACCAATAGAGCCACGCAGAGCCTTTTCTCTTTCAAATAGTCCATGATCATTTCCCATGATCATTTCAACAGGAACAAAGTATTACTTGTTTTTTCACCTACTATTACTATTAGTTGGTTGCTATCTACTGTATATACTGTATATTTGAGTACGACGGACTAAATAAAACATTTTCCTTGGTGCGTGTTTTAGGGCCTGTGTTGCTTGCATGTTATTACAGGAGTCAGCCATAAACATGTGTCACCATCCCTGTGGCTCTGCCAAGCCTATCCGCATCAATGGGACTCAATCATTGACCTGTCAGGATGATACTGTACTTTTTAATGTGGAACTCATCATAAGTACTGGTGACATCTTTGTCTACTACACAGATACTCCTAGTGAGTTTTATATTGTCTAACTGTAAATTATAAAATAGAATAACTTTATTTTCCCCATAGAGAACTTCCGTATATTATCTGAAGCCAATCCTAAGCAACACCCCTTGGTAATGAATCGTGTCTTTTTTTGTCTCTTGTCTTGTGGTCTCTTCCTCAATTCCTGAAAGGAGGGATTGACCCATGGATTATAAACATGGGGATTGCAGTGGTAGGAATCGTTTTACTGGGTGTCATCGTGATAACAATCTACCGGCTGAAGTTAGAAGTGTCCTACCAGAGGGAGCGTAGAAGGTTCCTGAAGGAAAACATCCAGTGGGAAGATGTGAGTATGATAAAAGAGAGAAAGTGATAATTATAATATGCAACATCCAAAAACACAGTCAAAAGGTAGAAAAAGGCAGCATGAGTGTGATTAAAAGTTTTGGGAGACATTTGCTGACCCTTAGAATGACAAAAACTATGTTGATGGTTTGCTGGGTTGAACAGTGTTTTTGCCTACAATTTATTTATTTCTTACAGACTCAAAATCCACTGTTCCAAGAGGCCATGACAACATTCACCAACCCCATGCATGTGTTGGAGCCAGACACAGATTGTGCTACATCAACCTTTGGGGGGAAAAAAAAGATATAGTGATATGGTCTATTATGACTAAGCTGAATTGTTGTAGGAGATATGATACTTGGTGGAATTTTTTTATGTGGCTGAAGATTTTTTACATTTTTTACATGTTAAAGAACCCAAGGAAAGTGGTGTTCTACTTTGTGTATGAATAGTAAACTTTCATAATCCCAGTGGTGTAAAATACTTTTAAGTACTACTTAAGTCGTTTTTCTGGGTATCTGTACTGTACTTTACTATTTATATTTTTGACAACTTTTACTCTACTACATTCCTAAAGAAAATAATGAACTTTTTACTCCATACATTTTCCCTGACAGCTAAAAGTACTCATTACATTTAGAATGCTCAAGCAGGACATAATTATGGCACCTATCACAATAACGCTTTGTCATCCCTACTGCCTCTGATCTGGCAGACTCACGAAACACAAATACTGTGTTTGTAAATTATGTCTGAGGGTTGGAGTGTGCCCGTCTGTCCGTAAAATTAAACTAAAATCGTGCCGTCTGGTTTGATAATATAAGGAATTTGACGTATAGCATTTACTTTTACTTTGTACTTTTACTCAAGTATGACAATTGAGTACTTTTTCTACCACTGTACTTAAGTACATTTAAAACCAGATACTTTTAGACTTTTACTCAAGTAGTATTTTACTGGGTAACTTTCACTTTTACTTGAGTCATTTTCTGTTAAGGACTCTTTACTTTTACTCAAGTATGACAATTGAGTACTTTTCCCACCACTGCATAATCCTGCCAAAATGTAGAACATCATCACTCTATCCAGTGATCCTCGGAGATTAAAGAATAATGGTTTAGAAACGTTATAGCTACTCCCAACCAAAATGTGTTGCCCTTCTTAGATAAAACGTACGAATATATTGTAGCCTACAATAAAAGTACAGTATTTCAATAAAGAAAAGACACCGCTTGTTTGTTTATAAGTTTGTCAACCGGAAACGGAAAATACGAAAGTTCCAAAGTTCATTTCGAACTCGCATTGTGAGTCGGGACTGTGGCGGACTTTACCAATGTCTGCCTGCTCTTAGGAAAGGTGCGTGTCCGCTTCGGTCGCCCGGGTTGGAATGCGCCTCTCGGCTTTGACGCTTGTTGAATTTTTTGGGAAGAAACATTAGTGACAAAGCTGGTGGGTATAAATAGAGGCATGCTCTGGCATCGTTTTTGTCTGTAGGATATTGTTGTGCGAACTTGATTCATATTTAGCTGACTAGCTAGCTAAGTAGGATAGCTTACTTGCTAGCCCTGGCTGTATAGCTGGCTATCTTTTGGTGTTGGCTAAACAAGTCTAGCAGGAGATAACCCGACTCATTGTAGACAGCAACCTGTACTTTGAGAGACGAGGGGGTGGAACGCGGGCCGGGGGGTTGGGAGGAAAACGACGGGGGAGACGTGAGCCAAGAGCGGCCGATGAGTTCGGACCAGGGCGGAGAGCCGCGGCTGCTGCAGGAGGAGGCTGATCCGGGGCCGAAGACCTGTGGGGAGGAAGAGACACCACTTGGGATCGGGGGAGGCTCAGGCGGCATGGTGAGTTGCGGCCTCTACTCCTACTAGCTAAGCTAACGTTAGCTAACCTACACATAAAACACCATCCCCCTGCCATTGCCATCTCGTCCCATTCCTACCACCATTATTTGTCGTCTGCCGTCATTGCCCTTCCCTAAATAGGGTCATGCCCCAGTCATAGGCTGTTGAGGCCAAGAATATTACCTAATGTTATTACCATGTTTTCTGCTAGCTACCAATCCGATTCACATCGAGAATTTGGCTGATATTATTTATGGCTAACGTTACCATATGTTTTGCTGAATGATTTATTTGCTGTCGTTGGATACACTACTGTAACGACTAACTAGCTAAATTCGCTAGCTAAAAGCATTAATCTATTGTCTGAAACGTTATCTTAACTATTTCCTTTGAAAGTAGAGTAATAATGAGTGGTTCCCCAATAACTTCATTTGCCAGCTAACTAGCCAAGCTATGACGTTATCTGCAAGCTTAGTTCAGTCAGCTAGCTACTTTGGCAGCGATTTAATTTGCTAGCCTAGCAGCCAAGCTAACAAATTTAGCAGTTTAATGAGTAATCATTATGAAGTGACATAAGTGTCGGACTATTTAGTTTACTATCGATTGTTGACGGCGGGCACGGATATCGGCCAACTATCTATGCAACCTAACCAGCAAGCACATTTACCGAATTAAAGCTAGCATTAGCTAGCCTAATCTCGCCAGACTCCAGCTAGCCTAGCTAACTAACATGCATTGCAAATACCCGGCCTATGCAGCACAGTAAGTATCAGCTGACTTTAAAAGCAGGGGCTAACGAGATACAACCAGCAGTAAGCTTTATAGCTAGCACTGCACATATGGCCAAATTCATCTAAGTTGTTTTGCTGGACAAAGACTGCTTTCATGGAATTCTTGTGCGTTCATGTACAAGATATATCCATATCACATGATTTTGAAACCACTCAATCCTGTACAGGATATATTGTGATATGACAGCTGCTCTTGCCAGGAGTAGACTCCGAGAAGGGTGGATCATTTTTGTAGCAGGTGGTCACTAGGAACGACTCCTGTGGTATGTGGCAGGTTGACTTTTATTTTATTTTAAACGTGCCGCTACCTACCTACAGTGAAACAAGATGACACCCCTGGCAACGATCTATTGTGTCTCATACCCACTCAACATAATTGACAGGCCTTTTGGGATTCGTGCCAATACTCTGTAAAGTCCACCCAAACCCTTAAAAAATGTATCGTCTGGGGATCCGCGCATGCTCTAGTGAAGAATACTAATTGCCGAATTTTCAATCGATTCTAGAACATGGGGAGGGAGTGGCACGTGCCTCAAGGATAGTCAGAAATGTTGAAGTGCTCACCAGCAGGGGTAGCAGCAGCAACAGACTCCTATTATTTGTCGGGTTTGAGATTGACAATGCTGTCTGCCAACAGCCATTCTGGATTTGGGTTGGCGGTAAGCGTGCGGAAGAGAGCGCGCTCGTTGCAGAGACATGTGGGTCCCACTGCCAAGGATGTAGGTGGAGTTCAACCGCAGAAGAGCGAGAAACGCATGTTGAACTTTCAACTACAAAAGTAAAGCGTCTCAAATTCTGCGTTTCTCTGTTGCTCGCATTATATTATATGCGTCTTACATGTTAGTTAAGAAGAAAGTCAAATAAAATGATTTTATTTCTCGAGGTAAGCATCTTTATTTTATACAATGTAGGCCGGACAACATGCTCGCGAGTCGCCAATGACTGATAGTGGATCTTTGATCTTATTTATCAATTAGCGGTTGGACTGAAAATCATGTATGGGAATCGACCACGAATTCAATGTATTTCCAGTGGCTTACATTGTTAGTTGTTTGTGCGTCTTTCGGGTACGGGGTTTGTGTGTGTTGTGCCAATGCTTACATCACGGAAACAAATGTAACACTTTTCTTAGACGTTTGATACATATCACATTTGATGTACTTTCGGTTTACATTTGTATCATTGATGTGCTGTATTTCAGAAAGTGTTTCTCATGTAATCCAGAATAAATGTGATTATTTACATTAGGGTTATATATTACAATTTTACATAATTGCTTAGTACAACTGTTAAACCAATTTATAGCATGCACAATTTCAAAAATGTTCTAATAAACTTTGTTAGCTGAGAGCTGAGTCAATCTAAAACATCAATTCAAGCGGATTTGGGTTTGTTTTGTTTTCAGTGTGTGTGTGTAAATGCAAATGGATGTCATGTGTATTTCCCTTGTGTTGGAATGGGGCCAATCAGAGGACACCCTGTATTTCACATGAAAAGAGAACATCCTGCTTTTATCAGCATGTGTGTGTATATGTATTACTGTGTATGATGTAATGGACAGTAACATATATAATGTAAATCTATTTCATGTTGACTCGGATTGGAGCAGCTTTATATGCATTTTTCAATCCATACATTCTATTGTATTTCCTGGGCCCCTGTTCCAAGGTCACCTCCAAGGGCGCCGGTCTGAACCCCAATGCCAAGGTGTGGCAGGAGGCCCCTGCTGACAGTCCCGACGGAGCACAGTGGCCCCCGGCTGACATCACTGATAGTGAGAAATAACAATAACATATAATACTATATACAGCATTTAATAACATATAATATGACATTTATAACATTTAATAGCATATAATAATACTGTATATACCATTTTAGCAGACTTTTAGCCAAAGCTACTTACTTTGGCTAAGTACATATGTATAAAAAATATATATATATATATATATATATTAGGCCTCAGTTGGAATCAAACCCACAACCCTGACGTTGTGTCAATCTCCACATTAGCCAACATAAATTCTATATCTTACAATTAATCACAATTATAATATCATCATTTAACAATAAATTGGGGCCCCTGTTGCACCCTCTTTCCGTCCCAGTGCAGGGCTATAGGCAGTTAGGATCTCAAATGGGCCACTAAATGTTCTTACAATTTTAAACTATTGTCCTCTTAACTGATAAATGTAACAATAAATGGCGCCCCTATCGTTCCCACTCTCTCCCATCCAGGTTATTCAGAGTCTGTGCCCTCCACCGGTTGTAAACCGTACAGGGTAAGCTTCAACACCCTGGAGGACAGCAGCTCCTCCGCAGTAGCCACAGCTGAGATCACTGTGAATGGCATGGATCCTCCAGACCTGGCCATCACCCCTGCTGAGACTACAACTGGGACCTCGGGTTAGTTATAAAGCATGGTGGACTAAACTACAGTACCCATAATCCACCGTATAAGATTAAGACGGTTAGAATTAGTCGATCATAGCCACAAGGCTGCATGTTTCTCACTGACAATTACAACACGGTTACAAATGCATTATCCGGGCAGACCTCTTACGGATGTCTTTTCGGACCTCATGTCATTTTCTGACCGTAGTACATGCTCCCTAAACACATGTTGGTTTGCAGGGGAGACCAAGCTGACAGAGGCACAGCCCCTCTCGTCAGAGAAGCTGACAGAGTCCCTCAAGAAAGAGCTGGAGTTCTACTTCTCTAGGTGAGTACACATGTTGTTCTAGGTTAGTTGGCTCTACCTCTAGGTGAGTGTTGTTCCTAAGTTTGAAACGGGACATACTACCTGAACTTTTCCAATAAAAACTGTATTTTAGGTGCAAAACATTTTGCTGTGGTATGCCCTACTTAATGACCCAGAGTCTTGTGGTTTTTGGATATGTGATTGTAATAACTGTATTCCTTAGGATACATGTGAATGGTTGATAGCATGCATCTTTTATGATTTGACCTTTGACCCTCGTTTGTTGTGTAGGGAGAACCTGTCGAAGGACCTGTACCTGATGTCCCAGATGGACAGTGACCAGTTTGTCCCCATTTGGACCATCGCCAGCATGGAGAACATAAAGGCCCTCACTACTGACATGGAGCTAATCCTGGACGTGCTCCGATGTAAGGGGACTAAAACTTTTTGTTTTATTTTGTATTTTTTCCTACATTTTTGGAACCATGTACCTTGATCCCAAATCTGTTTTGTGTTTTCTTGCCAACTCCTATGGTAATTCTGGGACAGTGGCCATAGGAGTTGGCAAGACTGCACAAACAGTTCTGGGACCACGTGGGCTTGCGATCGAATGGTATGGATTTTTTAAAAATGCACCAAGGGCAATACGTTTCGAGCAGTGTGGAAGAGGGAGGGACCCCCCCCTGCTAGTTACTGTATGTGGATAGATGATGTCGTTTCTGTCCCAGAGCCTGACATGCTTGTGTTCTCAGCCTCTCCAATGGTTCAGGTGGATGAGCAAGGAGAGAAGGTGCGTCCTGATCACAAACGCTGCATCATCATCCTGAGGGAGGTTCCTGAGACGACACCTGTAGAGGTAAGACAACCATGTTACTGTCATGATAGAACCAATATACATTTTAGTCATTTAGCAGACACTCTTATCCAGAGCGACTTACAGTTAGTGAGTGCATACATTTTTCATACTGGTCCCCCGTGGGAATCGAACCCACAATCCTGGCGTTGCAAGCGCCATGCTCTACCAACTGAGCTACACAGGACTACATGTTACAACAATGGTTACAGACAATATGTGTTATTATTGAAAATGACATGGTGAATTGGTAGAAGTAAGCACATTTGCTGTATTTAATCACATTTGCTGTATTTAATCACATTATCTTTCTTCTTTGTTCCCCTTAAGGAAGTGGAGGCTCTCTTTAAAAGTGAAGACTGTCCGAAAGTGATTAGTGTCGAGTTTGCGCACAACAACAACTGGTACATCACATTCCAATCTGACACTGATGCTCAACAGGTAAGCTGGATCTGATTGGTTTATAAAGTAGTGTTAAGGCTTCTGATTGGTGTAATGGGCATTCAGTCCCAATTTTGTTAGAAAGAGTTATGGAATGACTGCCTGTCTGAGTCTTTCTATCCTTTCAGGCACACCGATATCTAAGAGAGGAGGTGAAAACATTTCAGGGAAAACCTATCATGGTGAGTTGTATTATAACACTATCAATCACTTGCAAATTAAAGTATTGTAATTTCCCTCAACTAGCACCCCCTTTATTAATCTATCTTCCCTTCGCAATAATGTTGTGAAGCCAAAGACACATTTCCAAATGTTTTATTTCATTTCACAAGTTTTTGTCTCATTTTAAATTCTTCCTTCCAGGCGAGGATAAAAGCCGTCAACACTTTCTTTTCTAAAAATGGCTACCGTAGCCTGGACAACAGCATGTATGCAGCCCAGACCCAGACCCAGACCCAGTACAACCCCAACCTGTACATGCAGCACGTCTACAGCCCTCAGCAGCAGTACCCTCTCTACGGTATCGTACCACAGACCTGGACAACCTCTCCTACACCCTACTTCGAGACTCCGCTGGTGAGCATCATAGACGTTATCCTTTTTAAATGGTGTTAACTGTTATAAATAATATTGACAATTTTGGTAAGATACAGAACACTATAAACGGTATCCTAGTATATTGTGTTAACTGTAATTTAATTCATTTATAAGGGTTAGTCTTATTGAGAACATCTCTTGAATAGGAGAGAAATTAAATATATTTTATTAGGTTATTGCTTGTTCATCATTGATCTGTATAAAGGGGATTGCTGTACACTGCGGCTGACCCTGTGCCTCCAACCCCTCTGTGTATGTGTGTGTCTCAGGGGGCTGATCAGGCAAAAAGGAACAATTCTGTTCTCTAAGAAAATAATAAATATTCTCCCTTTTCCCACCTCTCCAGGCACCGTTTCCCAACAGTGGCTTTGTGAATGGATTCAGTTCTCCTGGACACTACAAGACTGGCAACAACTCCCTGAATATAACTCGCCCCTTCAACAGAAACCGGTACGTTGAAAGTTGGTCTAGTATTCTCTCAGAAGTGCAGTGGTTGTTGTCTTTCTGTGGGTGAAAATGCTTGGAACCAATGCATGGCAGTTTGTGAGTGGGGTAAATGGTTAAACCATACTAACATTGGTGACTTGAAAAGGACGTTGTGCCATTTGTTTTTAATTCTTTGTAGAGTAAGACTTTGGCCACAGAATCTGTCAGAAAATTATTATCTATCAAACACACTATGTCTGCCTTTAACGAATGCAGCTCGTCTGAAAAGGGTTGACTTGGGTTGAACTTTTGACTGACAATTGATGAATGCATATACGATTTAATCTATGTTCATGAGTCTGTGGCCGTAGGATGTATATGCCATTAGGCTTACAGTAAAACCACAGATGATGCATTTCCATATGAATAGTTTCTGGGTCTTACTGAATGAACCACTCCCTGTTCTCTTACTGTCTGTCCTCACAGTGTCCCCCTCTATTCAAGAAAGAATGTAATAAATGCCTTCAGGTACAGCCATTACACTGTATATAATCAGCTTCATCGCTTCCCCATCTCTTGTCATACTACAGAGAGCTTTGTCAATTCACAACGGTTCAGTTTTACCTCATCTTTTACCAGTCTACAACCAAATGACTCAAT